>NW_027189139.1:2377064-2543417 GCF_040958095.1 Procambarus clarkii | reverse complement strand
AAGCTCAACCCCCGCAAGCACAAATAGGTGAGTACACACACACACACACACACACACACACACACACACACACACACACACACACAAACACACACGACTTGACTTGTATACCATGCAAGGTGATGGAGAAGATCGTGAGAAAAAACCTGGTAACACATCTGGAGAGAAGGGACTTCGTGACAAATCGCCAACATGGATTCAGGGAGGGTAAATCTTGCCTTACAGGCTTGATAGAATTCTACGATCAGGTGACACAGATTAAGCAAGAAAGAGAGGGCTGGGCGGACTGCATTTTCTTGGATTGTCGGAAAGCCTTTGACACAGTACCGCATAAGAGGCTGGTACATAAGCTGGAGAGACAGGCAGGTGTAGCTGGTAAGGTGCTCCAGTGGATAAGGGAGTATCTAAGCAATAGGAAGCAGAGAGTTACGGTGAGGGGTGAAACCTCCGATTGGCGTGAAGTCACCAGTGGAGTCCCACAGGGCTCTGTACTCGGTCCTATCTTGTTTCTGATATATGTAAATGATCTCCCGGAGGGTATCGATTCATTTCTCTCAATGTTTGCGGACGATGCTAAAATTATGAGAAGGATTAAAACAGAAGAGGACTGTTTGAGGCTTCAAGAAGACCTAGACAAGCTGAAGGAATGGTCGAACAAATGGTTGTTTGAGTTTAACCCAACCAAATGTAATGTAATGAAGATAGGTGTAGGGAGCAGGAGGCCAGATACAAGGTATCATCTGGGAGAGGAAATTCTTCAGGAGTCAGAGAAGGAAAAATACTTGGGGGTTGATATCACGCCAGACCTGTCTCCTGCAGCACATATCAAGCGGATAACATCAGCGGCATATGCCAGGCTGGCCAACATACGAACGGCATTCAGAAACTTGTGTAAAGAATCATTCAGAACTTTGTATACCACATATGTCAGGCCAATCCTGGAGTATGCAGCCCCAGCATGGAGTCCATATCTAGTCAAGGATAAGACTAAACTGGAAAAGGTTCAAAGGTTTGCCACCAGACTAGTACCCGAGCTGAGAGGTATGAGCTACGAGAAGAGACTACGGGAATTAAACCTCACTTCGCTGGAAGACAGAAGAGTTAGGGGGGACATGATCACCACATTCAAGATTCTCAAGGGAATCGACAGGGTTGATAAAATAGGCTATTTAACACAAGGGGCACACGCACTAGGGGACACAGGTGGAAACTGAGTGCCCAAATGAGCCACAGAGATATTAGAAAGAACTTCTTTAGTGTCAGAGTGGTTGACAAATGGAATGCATTAGGAAGCAATGTGGTGGAGGCTGACTCCATACACAGTTTCAAGTGTAGATATGATAGAGCCCAATAGGCTCAGGAACCTGTACACCTGTTGATTGACGGTTGAGAGGCGGGACCAAAGAGCCAGAGCTCAACCCCCGCAAGCACAACTAGGTGAGTACAACTAGGTGAGTACACACACACACACACACACACACACACACACACACAGGGGCCTCTTAGTAGCCTGGTGGATAGCGCGCGGGACTCATAATTCTGTGGCGCGGGTTCGATTCCCGCGCGAGGCAGAAACAAATGGGCAAAGTTTCTTTCACCCTAAGTGCCCCTGTTACCTAGCAGTAAATAGGTACCTGGGAGTTAGTCAGTTGTCACGGGCTGCTTCCTGGGTGGTGTGTGTGTGTGGTGTGAGAAAAAAAATAGTTAGTAAACAGTTGATTGACAGTTGAGAGGCGGGCCGAAAGAGCAAAGCTCAACCCCCGCAAAAACACAACTAGTAAACACACACACAGATATCCTGAGACCTGGAACTTTAAGAACAAGAGGTCATAGATTTAAATTAGCTAAACACAGATGCCGAAGAAATATAAGAAAATTCACTTTCGCAAACAGTGGTAGACGGTTGGAACAAGTTAGGTGAGAAGGTGGTGGAGGCCAAGACCAACAGTAGTTTCAAACCGTTACATGAGAAAGAGTGCTGGGAAGACGGGACACCACAAGCGTAGCTCTCATCCTGTAACTACACTTAGGTAATTACATACACACACACACACACACACAATGCTTGATTTGATATTTACCCTAAATGAGTGGGATATAAGGGAAGTTAAGATGGAAGCGCCCTTGGGAATGAGTGATGACAGTGTATTGAACTTTGAGTACCTGGTCGAGCTAGGAATTATCTCCCCCAAAAAAGAACTAGGAATCAAAAGGCTGGCATACCGAAAGGGGAATTATGAACAGATGAGAAGTTTCCTAAGTGAAATACCTTGGGACACAGACCTCAGAGATAAGTCTTTACAGGGTATGATGGACTATCATACCAGAGCTCAACCCCCACAAAGACAACTAGGTGAGTACATACACACACACACACGCACACACACACACACACACACACACACACACACACACACACACACACACACTAGTTCACTTGTGTTGTGACCATCATGTTGGGTGGACGTGGGTTGGGGCTCCTGGTTCACTAGTGGAGTGGGAGGGGTAATCAGGCAACTTCGAAGTGAAAAAGTGTGTACAAGTGAATGAAAAAAACCTTGGGTTTTGACCAAAGCCATAAGGTAGTGAAGAAAAACAGTTTAAGTAGCGTAATTGAAAATAGTTGATGAAGTACTGTGGCAGTGTGCAGTGTGGAGCAGACCTCACCGTCCTCTGACCGTGACCTCACCCCCGGCAGCAACACTCCTACCACCACGTGGGACGACGCTTGGAGATTCACTCACCTATTGTGTTAGCAGGACGGTAAGATACTTGGAACCCCTGTGGGTAAGGTTGCATTATAGCAATGACTAGGTCAGAAGGGCGTCTAGGTCGAACAGTATTATGATTGAGGAAGAAGATAGGTTTGTGGAGAAGATGATTGGGAAATTTGTAGAGAAGAGGGATGTTTGGATAGATGATCTAATCCAGGGGATTAAAAGTGAGGTCTTTAAAAGATACAGGACGAGGTTCAAAGACTCAAACAAGAGTTTATGGATTATATTCAAGAGGAAATCAGGAAGAGCAGGGTAGAATGGCAAGGAGAAATATCTAGGCTTACTAATGAATTTGGCAGGAATAAGGGAAGCTTGGCAGGGGAAGGGGGAGTAGTAGTAGGTGGAGTAGCGGGTGTGGGAGGGGTGGGGGTCAGCCAGGGAGGGGGCCACCAGCATGACCCTGAACTGAGAAAGAGGACAATCATAATCCATGGATTGCTTGAAGCCAGGGCACCATCGAGGCAGGAAAGGATGGAGATTGAGGATTTGGAGCTACAGGGGATCTTGAGAGACATGAGAGCCCAGATGGCAGGGAATGAGGTGCAAGTCCAACGACGCATTGGGCCATACAACTGTAACAGGAAACGACCTGTCCTGGTACAGTTCACTAACGAAGAGGCAGTGGATTACATACTGCATCACAAACACTTACTCAGAGGTAGCGAAAATTACTACAACGTATATATTGACAAATTCATGACGAAGGAGGAGCAGATAGCCCACAGAGCAAGCAAACAACAATACAACTCTTCCCATTTGAGCGTAGCTACACACCCCAATGCTAATCCACCCCATGCTAACCAGCTCACACCTTCTCAGGTCACTCCCTCCCCAAATCAGTCCTCCCTGCCTCTGCTTATCTCCCCAACACCTCCCTTGACCCCTCTGACCCCACTGCAGTCAAATTCATCCCACATTCCAAGGACCCCCTCATCACCTCAACCCCCAAAACCCGTCCAGCCCTCATCCCCTCAACCCCCAAAACCCACCCAGCCCTCATCCCCTCAACCCAAGAACCCACCCAGCCCTCACCCCTCCTCATCCCCTCTCCTTCCATGTGACCCCCCACCCTTGCGAGGGGGGTGGGAGGTTCCCCCCACCCACTCTATCCTTCCCCCTCCCAACCTCTCAACCTCTATCTGACTCCCAACCTTACGCTATCTCCCAACCCCTCTATGCCTATCAGACCCTCCCTAATCTTCAGACCCAGTATGCCCTTCCCACTCCAGACCTACCTACCCAGGCCCTACCCCAGACCCTCCTACCTACCTTCCTAGAAGCCCAGCCCCCATTAGCCCCCCAAGCACCCCTCCTGACCTCTTTTACCCTCCATACACCCCCGGACCCCCCCAGACACCCCCGGATCCCCCCGGACATCCCCGGATCCTCCCGCCCCAGTCATCCCCCAGATACCCCCTAGATCCCTCAGATCCCCCCTGCCCCCAGTCACCCCCAGACCCCCCAGATCCCCCAGACCCCAGAGAAAGGGAGAACTCTGGTACAAGAGTTTCCATGAAGAATCTCAAGGTTTGGTACACCAATGCTGATGGGGTATCTAATAAAGCAGAAGAGATAAAAGAAAGAGTGAGTGAAGCAGATCCTGACATAGTTGCAATTGTGGAAACTAAAATTAATGACATGATCTCAGATGCAATCTTTCCTGAAGGGTACCAGGTGATACGAAAAGAGAGGACACAGAGACAGGGAGGGGGAGTGGCACTCCTAATAAAGCGGAAATGGAAGTTTGAAGACCTGGGAAATCGAGTTACCAATGAGTGCACAAGCTTCATACATGGAACTCTGACAGTAGATGGGAGGAAGATTGTGATCTTGGTAATCTACAATCCCCACCAAACAGTAGAAGACCCAGGCAGGAGTATGATGACAACAACAAGGCATGTATAGATGAACTGCAGAAGGCAGCAACACTAGCCCACAGAATGAGAGCGAAGCTGCTGATCATGGGGGACCTAAATCTTGGAGAGATAAATTGGGAATCAAGGAATCCCCATGGGGGGACGAAACGTGGGGAGCAAAATTAGTAGATGTTATAGACAGGAATTTCCTAACACAACATGTGAAGGAAGACACAAGGGAAAGAGGAGGATGCACCGAGTCTATTGACCTGATTTTCACCCAGAACGTAGAAGATATCGAGAATTTAGAGCATGAAATACCTCTAGGGGCCAGTGACCATTGCGTCCTAGTCTTTGACTACATGATGGAATTCAAACTTATGACCATGGGACAAGAGATCTGGGAAAGGAGAGTTGACTACAGGAAAGGGGACTATAAGAGGATAAGGGACTATCTGGGTGAAGTGCAGTGGGAGGAAGAAATTAGAGGAAAAACAGTCCAAGATATGATGGACCTAGTCATACAGAAATGCCAGGAGGCCGAAGAGAGATTTATACCAACAGTAAAGGGAAAAAATAAGAAGGAATATAATAACCCATGGTTTAATAGACAGTGTCAGGAAGCAAAAATGGCCAGCAGGCGGGAGTGGAGGAAGTACAGAAGACAAAGGACAGAGGACAACAGGATCAGATACAACAGAGCTAGGAACGATTACATTAACATAAGACGAACATCGGAAAGGGACTATGAGAACGATATTGCAATCAAAGCGAAAAAAAAAACCTAAGTTACTACACAGTCATATAAGAAGAAAAATGTCGGTGAACGACCAAGTGACAAGACTAAGGAAGACAGAGGGGCATATACTGAAAGTGACAAGGAAATCTGCGAGGCACTGAATGCCAGTTTCCATGGAGTGTTCACTACCGAGCCTGAGCAGCTCCCATTGTTGGAAGGGGTTACCCTAGATGAAAGATTATCAGATATAGAGGTGACAGCAGAGGAGGTAATGAAACAGTTGATAACTCTAGATGCAACTAAAGCAGTTGGACCAGACAAAGTATCACCGTGATACTAAAAGAAGCAGTGCAGGCCCTCAGCGTGCCTCTGGCAATGATCTTTAATGAGTCACTTATGTCGGGAGAATTGCCCAGTTGTTGGAAGAAGGCAAATGTCGTGCCGATCTTCAAGAAAGGTGATAGGGAGGAGGCACTTAACTATAGACCTGTATCACTGACAAGCATCCCCTGTAAAATACTGGAAAGAATAATTAGGCTACGACTGGTTGCACACCTGGAGAACATTAGGTTTGTGAACAAACATCAACATGGGTTCTGGACAGGGAAATCGTGCCTAACAAACCTTCTGGAATTCTATGATAAAATAACGAGGTTAAGACAGGACAGAGATGGTTGGGCAGACTGCATATTTCTGGACTGCTAAAAAGCCTTTGATACAGTACCGCACATGAGACTGCTGTTCAAGCTCGAGAGGCAGGCGGGGTGGGGGGAAAGGTCCTAGCAAGGATAAGGAACTACCTAACAGGAAGGAGCCAATGAGTTACGGCAAGGGGCGAGAAGTCGGACTGGCGAACAGTAACAAGTGGAGTACCACAAGGATTGGTACTGGGACCAATTCTATTTTGCATATGTTAACGACATTTTACAGGCGTAGAGTCCTACATGTCGATGTTTGCGGATGACGCAAAGTTGATGAGAAGAGTTGTGACAGATGAGGATTGCAGGATCCTCCAAGAGGACCTGAACAGGTTGCAGAGATGGTCAGAGAAATGGCTACTGGAATTCAACACGAGCAAATGTAAAGTTATGGAAATGGGACTAGGAGATAGGAGACCAAAGGGACAGTACACAATGAAGGGGAACAGCCTACCTGTGACGACACGCAAAAGAAACCTGGGGGTGGACGTAACAGCTAATCTATCTCCTGAGGCACATATAAATAGGATAACGACAGCAGCTTACTGGCAAAAGTTAGAACATCATTCAGAAACCTAAGTAAGGATGCATTTAGGGCGCTTTACACTGCCTACGTGAGGCCAGTCTTAGAGTATGCCGCCTCATCATGGAGTCCCCATCTGAAGAAGCATATAATGAAACTGGAAAAGGTTCAGAGGTTTGCAACGAGACTCATCCCAGAGCTACGAGGGATGGGGTATGAGGAGCGCCTGAGGGAACTGTGCCTTACGACACTAGAAAGAAGAAGAGAGGGGGACATGATAGGAACATATAAGATACTCAGAGAGATTGACAGAGTGGACATAGAAAATGTTCACACGGAATAGTAACAGAACGAGGGGACATGGATGGAAGTTTTCTTTTAGCGTGAGAGTAGTAGGAAAATGGAATTACTTCAGGAACAGGTTGTGGAAGCAAATACTATTCATAATTTTAAAACCAGGTATGATAGGGAAATGGGACAGGAGTCATTGCTGTAAACAACCGATGCTCGAAAGGCGGGATCCAAGAGTCAATGCTCGATCCTGCAAACACAACTAGGTGAGTACACACACACACACACACGCACGCACTCACGCACACACGCATGCATGCACGCACGCACGCACACACACACACATACGCACACGCACGCACACACACACGCACACACACACACACACACACACACACACACACACACACACACACACACACTCACACACACACACACACACACACACACACACACACACACACACACACACACACACACAAAGGTTTTAAGGTTGGGCTGGTACAACAAGGACAGAAACCGACTTGTAAAGGTGGTGTTTACAAACGAAACCACGAAGGAGGACATTCTCGAAAGGAAGAGTCGTCTGCAGCATATGGAGGGATACAAAAAAGTATTCCTGCAGAGGGACAGGACGAAGGAGGAGAGAGCCAGGGCAGCAGAGGCAAGGAGGAAGCGCAGGGAGAGAGGAGCAAACCAGGAAATCACATCCCTCAACACAACAGTCCCAGAGACAAGAGGAGAACCCAAAACCAGCATCCCAGCAACACCAGAGGGGGGGGGGGGGCAACACCACCACCCCCCTCTGCATAGAAACCCTCCCTTCCCCTCACCCTACTGCCCCCACCCAACCCTCCCTCCCACCCCACCCCATTCTGACCCTGACACCCCTTCCCCATTCCAATCATGTCCCCCCTCCCACCTTTTTCCCCTGTCCACCCTCCCCCTTCATCCCATACCCTCCCTATCCCTCCTCCCCCTCACTGTATCCTCCATGTCTCCCCTACCTCCTTAACCCACACCCTACCTGTCCCTTTTTCCCTTAAACCCCCACCCCCACCCCAAAATCCTCTGAGACCCTGCAAACCACCTCACAGATCCTCTCACCCACGGAACAGCTTCCCACACCAGCAGAATGCTTGCCAAGAAAGGGACATGAAAATGAACAGAAGAAAGTGAGCTTCAAGGCGATGTACACTAACATAGATGGGATTTCAAATAAAACAAGTGAACTTGGAGAATGGGCACTAGAAGAAAACCCAGACATAATAGCACTCACAGAAACAAAGTTAACGAAAATCATAACAAACGCAGTGTTTCCACAGGGCTACTATGTAGTGAGGAAAGAGAGAGAAGGGAGAGGAGGAGGTGGTGTAGCTCTGCTACTAAGAGAAGGTTGGAGTTTCGAAGAGATGGTAATTCAGAACTGTGAAGGTTTCAGTGACTACATTTCAGGCACCATAGCAACTGGAGGACAGAAATTATAATAGTAGTCATATATACCCCCCACCAAATGACAGAAGACCCAGACAAGAATATGATAGAAACAACTTGGCCACCATCAATATAATAGAGAGAGCAGCTTCTGTGGCTAGCAGGAACGGATCCAGACTTCTAATCATGCGAGACTTCAACCATGGGAAGATAGATTGGGGGAACAGAGACCCACATGGAGGCCCAGACACATGGAGAGCTAAGCTGCTGGATGTGGCAACAAGAAACTTTCTAAGTCAACACGTCAAGGGACCGACAAGAATGAGAGGAGGGGATGAACCAGCCTTGCTTGATCTGATATTTACCCTAAATGAGTTGGATATAAGGGAAGTTAAGTTGGAAGCCCCCTTAGGAATGAGTGATCATAGTGTATTGAACTTTGAGTACCTGGTTGAGCTGGGAATTATCACCCCAAAAAAACACTGGGAACCAAAGGGCTGGCGTACCGAAAGAGAAACTATGAGGAAATGAATAAATTCCTATGGGATATACATTGGGACACAGAACTCGGAACCAAGTCCGTACAAGACATGATGGACTATGTCACCCAAAAATGTCAGGAGGCTGTAAGAAGGTTTGTCCCAGCCCGACAGGAAAAAACAGAGAGCAAAGGAAGAATCCGTGGTTTAATAAGGAATGTATGAAAGCAAAGGAGCTGAACAAAAGGGCATGGAGGAACTTCCGTAATAACAGAACACCAGAAAGTAGAGAGAGATACCAGAGAACCAGGAACGAGTATGTCAGTGTGAGAAGAGCAGCTGAGAAAAGGTATGAAAATGATATAGCTAATAAAGCCAAGACCGAACCGAAGCTACTACACAGTCACATCAGGAGGAAGACAACAGTGAAGGAACAGGTGATGAAACTTAGGGTGGGTGAGGACAGGTACACAGAGAATGACAAAGAGGTGTGTGAAGAACTCAACAAAAGGTTCCAGGAGGTCTTTACAATAGAACAGGGAGATGTCGCGGTGCTAGAAGAGGTGGCAGCAAACCAGGTGACCTTGGATTGGTTCGAAATTACAGGAGATGAGGTCAAGAAGCACCTATTGGAGCTGGATGTGAGAAAAGCTGTTGGGCCGGATGAAATCTCGCCATGGGTATTGAAAGAGTGTGCAGGAGCACTTTGCTTACCACTCTCCATAGTGTATAGTAAGTCACTGGAAACGGGGGACCTACCAGAAATATGGAAGACTGCTAATGTAGTATCAATATACAAAAGGGTGACAGACAAGAGGCACTGAACTACAGGCCAGTATCCTTAACTTGTATACCATGCAAGGTGATGGAGAAGATTGTGAGAAAAAACCTAGTAACACATCTGGAGAGAAAGACTTCGTGACAACCCATCAACATGGGTTCAGGGAGGGTAAATCTTGCCTTACAGGATTGATAGAATTCTACGATCAGGTGAAAAGATTAAACAAGAAAGAGAAGGGTGGGCGGACTGCATTTTTTTGGACTGTCGGAAAGCCTTTGACACAGTACCCCATAAAGGTTGATGCATAAGCTAGAGAAACAGGCAGGAGTAACTGGTAGGGCGCTCCAGTGGATAAGGGAGTACCTAAACAATAGGAAGCAGAGAGTTACAGTGATGGGTGAGACCTCAGACTGGCGTGAAGTCACCAGTGGAGTCCCACAGGGCTCTGTACTTGGACCTATCCTGTTTCTGATATACGTAAATGATCTCCCAGAGGGTACAGACCTCAATCCTCTCAATGTTTGCTGACGACGCCAAAATTATGAGAAGGATTAAGAACAGAGGAGGACAGCTTGAGGCTTCAAGAAGACCTCGGACACGCTGCAGGAATGGTCGAACAAAATGGCTGTTAGAGTTTAATCCCAAGCAAATGTAATGTAATGAAGATAGGGGTAGGAAGCAGGAGACCAGATACAAGGTATCACTTGGGAGATGAAATACTTCAAGAGTCCGAGAGAGAGAAAGACCTGGGGGTTGATATCACGCCAGACCTGTCCCCTGAAGCTCATATCAAGAGGATAACATCAGCAGCATATGCCAGGGTGGCTAACATAAGAACGGCCTTTAGAAACTTGTGTAAGGAATGTTTCAGAACATTATATACCACATATGTCAGACCAATCCTGGAGTATGCGGCACCAGCATGGAGTCCATATCTAGTCAAGCATAAGACTAAAATGGAAAAGGTTCAAAGGTTTGCCACCAGACTAGTACCCGAGCTGAAAGGTATGAGCTACGAGGAGAGACTACGGGAATTAAACCTCACTTCGTTGGAAGACAGAAGAGTTAGGGGGACATGATCACCACATTCAAGATCCTCAAGGGAATTGACAGGGTTGATAAAGACAGGCTGTTTAACACAAGGGGCACACACACTAGGGGACACAGGTGGAAACTGAGTGCCCAAATGAGCCACAGAGATATTAGAAAGAACTTTTTTAGTGTCAGAGTGGTTGACAAATGGAATGCATTTGGAAGTGATGTGGTGGAGGCTGACTCCATACACAGTTTCAAGTGTAGATATGATAGAGCCCAATAGGCTCAGGAACCTGTACACCTGTTGATTGACAGTTGAGAGGCGGGACCAAAGAGCCAAAGCTCAACCCCCGCAAGCACAACTAGGTGAGTACAACTAGGTGAGTACACACACACATCACAATTAGGTGAGTACATACACATACATATGCGAGGCTGGCTAACATCAGAACAGCGTTCAGGAACCTGTGTAAGGAATCATTCAGAATCTTGTACACCACATATGTAAGACCAATCCTGGAGTATGCGGCCCCAGCATGGAGCCCATACCTTGTCAAGCACAAGACGAAGCTGGAAAAAGTCCAAAGGTATGCAACTAGACTAGTCCCAGAACTAAGAGGCATGAGTTACGAGGAAAGGCTGCAGGAAATGCACCTTACGACACTGGAAGACAGAAGAGTGAGGGGGGACATGATCACAACCTACAAAATCCTCAGGGGAATCGACCGGGTAAACAAGGATGAACTATTCAACACAGGAGGGACGCGAACAAGGGACACAGGTGGAAGCTGAGTACCCAAATGAGCCACAGAGACATTAGAAAGAACTTTTTCAGTGTCAGAGTAGTTAGTAAATGAAATGCACTAGGAAGTGATGTGGTGGAGGCTACTCCATACACAGTTTCATATGTAGATATGATAGATCCCAGTAGGCTCAGGAATCTGTACACCAGTTGATTGACGGTTGAGAGGCGGGACCAAAGAGCCAAAGCTCAATCCCCGCAACCACAAAAGGTGAGTACAAATAGGTGAGTACATACACACACCCTCCCCGCCTCTCTCTTTCTCCCCCTCTCTCACTCACCCCGTTTCTCCCTCTCCGTCTTTCTCCCTCTCCTCTCTCTCCCTCTCTCCTCCCTCTCTTTCTCCTCTCCTCTCTCTCCCTCTCTCCTCCCTCTCTTTCTCCCTCTCCTCTCTCTCCCTCTCTCCTCCCTCTCTTTCTCCCTCTCCTCTCTCCCCTCTCTCCTCCCTCTCTTTCTCCCTCTCCTCTCTCTCCCTCTCTCCTCTCTTTCTCCCTCCCTCCTCTCTATGCATCTCCCCCACTCCCCCTCTACTTTCTTCCACTTCAGTGAGAGGGTCGGATCACCCCACCCATCCATCACACACACACAAACACATACACACACACGTGCGTGGACACACAAACACATGCACGCCTGTGTGTTTGTTTTTCTCTCATCCCTCTCTCTCACCCCACTCTCTCTCCCCACTCTCTCACCCCTCTCTCTCACCCCAATCTCACCGCTCTCTCTCACCCCACTCTCCCCCAAACTCTCCATATCTCCTCTCTCTTTTTCATCTCTATCGCTCTCTCTCTCTCTCTCTCTCTCTCTCCTCGCTCTCTCTCTCTCTCTCTCTCCCTCCCCCGCATCTCTGCTCTCATCTCTCCTCTCTCTCTCTCCGTCTCTTCTCTGTCCGTCTCTCTCTCGCTCTCTCTCTCTCTCTCTCTCTCTCTCTCTCTCTCTCTCGCTCTCTCTATCTCTCTCTCTCTCTTCCTCTCTCTCCATCTCTCTCTCTCTGCTTTCATCTCTCTATCGCTCTCCATCTCTCTCTTCTCTCTCTCTCTCTCTTCTCTCTCTCTCTCTCGCTCTCTCTCTCATCTCTCGTCTCTCTCTCTCTCTACTCTCTCTCTCTCCTCTCTCTCCTCTCTCTCTCTCTCTCTCTCTCTCTCCCTCTCTCTCCTCTCTATCTCTCTCTCTCTCTCTCTCTCTCTTCTCCTCTCTTCTCCTCTCTCTCTTCTCTCTCTTTCTCTCTTTCTCTCTCTCTCTCTTTCTCTCTCTTTCGTCTCTCTCGTCTCTCTCTCTCTCTCTCTCTCTCTCTCTCTTCTCTCTCTCTCTCTCTCTCTCTCTCTCCTCTCTCTCTCTCTCTCTCTCCCTCCTCCATCCCGCTCCTGCGACTTCCTGGACAAATCTTATCACGGCCCCACCTATAGGAACAGGGGCAAGCATGACCCGCCAGAGGTACCAGGTGGAACAGGGAAAAGTCAAAGGTTGACGAAATGAAGGAAATGTTTACCTAGTTTCTGGAGGACAATCAAGAGTGAGATGCAAGAAGAGATCATGCAGGAAATCGGAATGAACGAAATAAGCAACCTGAAAGGAGAGCTGACAGCAGCAAAGTAAGGAGGATTTAGAGCCCTCAAAGAGGAACGGTATCAAGGCTGAGATCACAAAATCATTCCAGGGAGAAGGTGGTAATAGTATTTTGGAAGAGGAATGCCACAATAAAAGCAACATTTGCAGAAATACTAAAAAAAATAACTTCTGAAGTAATGTCTGCAGTGATGGAGGTGGCCATGAAAGCATATACCTCACAGGAAGCGGCATGCTCCACTAGCCAGCTGCTGGAAAGGAAAAGAGCAGTGGTTGCTGTGGATATTAAAGAGCAGGAAGGCTCCAATAGGACAGAGTGGAATGACAAGGACAAAGCGGCAGTGAATGAAATACTGAATGCACTAGACATGGAAGGGGCTGAGCCATGGAAGGGGCATTGAGAAGGTTTTCAGGTTAGGCTGGTACAACAAAGACCGAGACCGAGTGATTAAGATAGTGTTTGCAAACGAGAACACAAAGGAGAACGTTCTATCAAGAAGAGCTACCTGAAAAATGTGGGAGAATTCAAAAATGTATTCCTCCAGAGAGATATGACGAGGGAGGAGAGAGCCCATGGCGGCAAGGAAGAGGCGCAGGGCGAGAGTGAGGAAAACCAGAAGTCACACGCTCCCAACACAACACCCCCAGTTGCGAGAGGGGGAACCCACAACCAGTCTACCCAGTAACACCAGCGAAGAGGACAACCCCGCCGCCCTCCTCTGCATAGAAAACCACCCTACCCAAACCCTCCCTGCCCCACTCAAATGTTCAGCCAAATCTCCTGCCCCCCACACACAATCACCTCCCTTCTACCCCCTCCCTTCCTCCCCACCAATCCCCCCTCCCCCCTTTCCGGTTTCTGTCTTCATTTCCCTTTCACCCCATACCCTCCCTGTCCCTCCACCTTCACTGGATCCCCTGCCCCTCATCCCAGTATCCTCTGAGACCCTGTTATCTACCTCACAGATACTCGCACCACATGGAACAGCTTCCTCCACTGGCAGAACACTCACCAAGGAGGCGATTTGAGAAGGGACAGAAGAAGGAAGCCTCAAGGCAATGTACACTAACATAGATGGAATTACAAATTAAAACAAATGAGCTTGGAGAATGGGTACTAGAAGAAAATCCAGACATAATAGCCCTCACAGAAAACAAAGCTAATGAAAAACGATAACAAATGCAGTGTTCCCACCAAGACTATTATGTTATGAGGAAAGAGAGAGGGAAGAAAGAGCTGGTGGTGGTGGTGTAGCTCTGCTGGTAAGAAATAGGCTGGGATTTTGAGGAGATGGATATTCAGGGCTGTGAATGTTTTAGTGACTACATAGCAGGTGCCATAACAACTGGAGGGAAAAAATTATAGTCGTAGTCATATATAATCCACCACCAAATGACAGTAGACCCAGACAGGAATATGATAGAAAACAACATGGCCGCCATTAACATAATAGAAAGAGCAGCTTCTGTTGCTACCAGGAATGGATCTGGACTACTAATTATGGGAGACTTCAACCATGGGAAGATAGATTGGGAGAACATAGACTCGCATGGAGGACCAGAAACATGGAGAGCTAAGCTGCTGGATGTGGCAACAAGAAAACTTTCTAAGCCAGCACATCAAGGATCCAACAAGAATGAGAGGAGAGGATGAACCAGCAATGCTTGATTTGATATTTACCCTAAATGAGTGGGATATAAGGGAAGTTAAGATGGAAGCGCCCTTGGGAATGAGTGACCACCGTGTATAGAACTTTGAGTACCTGGTAGAGCTAGGAATTATCTCCCCCCAAAAAGAACTAGGAATCAAAAGGCTAGAATACCGAAAGGGGAATTATGAAGAGATGAGAAGTTTCCTAAGGGAAATACCTTGGGACACAGACCTCAGAGATAAGTCTGTACAAGGTATGATGGACTGTCACCCAAAAGTGTCAGGAGGCAGTAAGCAGATACATCCCGGCCCAAAGGGAAAAATCCGAGAAACAACAGAAGAATCCATGGTATAATAGGGCATGTATTGAAGCGAAGAAACTGAACAAAAGGGCGTGGAGGAACTTCTGGAATAACAGAACACCAGAAAGCAGAGAGAGATACCAGAGAACCAGGATTGAGTACGTCAGTGTGAGAAGAGAAGCAGAGAAAATTTATGAAAATGATATAGCAAACAAAGCCAAGACTGAACCAAAGCTACTCCACAGTCACATCAGAAGGAAAACAACAGTGAAAGAACAGGTATTGAAACTTAGAACAGGCGAGGACCGGTATACAGAGAATGACAAGGAGGTGTGTGAAGAACTCAACAAGAGGTTCCAGGAGGTCTTCACAATAGAACAAGGTGATGTCACTGTGCTAGGAGAAAGGGAGGTAAACCAGGGGGCCTTGGAAGAGTACGAAATTACGAGAGAGGAGGTCAAGAGACACCTGCTGGATCTGGATGTTAGAAAGGCTGTTGGTCCAGACGGGATCTCACCATGGGTACTGAAAGAGTGTGCAGAGGCACTTTGCTTGCCACTGTCCATAGTGTATAGTAAGTCACTAGAGACGCGAGACCTACCAGAAATATGGAAGATGGCGAATGTGGTCCCAATATGCAAAAAGGGTGACAGGCAAGAGGCACTGAACTACAGGCCAGTGTTCTTGACTTGTATACCATGCAAGGTGATGGAGAAGATCGTGAGAAAAAACCTGGTAACACATTTGGAGAGAAGGGACTTCGTGACAAATCGCCAACATGGGTTCAGGGAGGGTAAATCTTGCCTGACAGGCTTAATAGAATTCTAGGACCAGGTGACAAAGATTAAGCAAGAAAGAGAAGGCTGGGCAGACTGTATTTTCATGGATTGTCGGAAAGCCTTTGGCACAGTACCGCGGTTAGAGAGTTACGGTGAGGGGTGAGACCTCAGATTGGCGTGAAGTCACCAGTGGAGTCCCACAGGGCTCTGTACTTGGTCCTATCTTGTTTCTGATATATGTAAATTATCTCCCGGAGGGTATAGATTCATTTCTTTCAGTGTTTGCGGACAATGCAAAAATTATGAGAAGGATTAAGACAGAGGAGGACTGCTTGATGGGCTTCAAGAAAGCCTAGACAAGCTGAAGGAATGGTCAAACAAATGGTTGTTAGAGTTTAACCCAAGCAAATGTAATGTCATGAAGATAGGTGCAGGAAGCAGGAGGCCAGATACAAGGAACCATCTGGGAGATGAATACTTCAAGAGTCAGAGAATGAAAAAGACTTGGTGGTTGATATTACTCTAGACCTGTCTACTGCAGCCTATATCAAGAGGATAACATCAGCGGCATATGCCAGGCTGGCCTACATAAGAACGGCATTCAGAAACTTGTGTAAGGAATCATTCAGAACTTTGTATACCACATATGTTAGGCCAATCCTGGAGTATGCAGCCCCAGCATCGCGTCCATATCTAGTCAAGGATAAGACCAAACTGGAAAAGGTTCAAAGGTTTGCCACCAGACTAGTACCCGAGCTGATAGGTATGAGCTACATTGAAAGACTACGGGAATTAGACCTCATTTCGCTGGAAGACAGAAGAGTTAGGGGGGGGGACATGATAACAGCATTCAAGATTCTCAAGTGAATTGAGAGGGTAGATAAAGACAGTCTATTTAACACAAGGGGCACACGCACTAGGGGGACACAGGTGGAAACTGAGTGCCCAAATGAGCCACAGACTTATTAGAAAGAACTTTTTTAGTGTCAGAGTGGTTGACAAATGGAATGCATTAGGGAGTGATGTGGTGGAGGACCGACTCTATACACAGTTTCAAGTGTAGATATGATAGAGCCCAATAGGCTCAGGGACCTGTGCACCTGTTGATTGATGGCTGAGAGGCGGGACCAAAGAGCTAAAGCACAACCCCTGCAAGTGTGGGAACCGACCTGTGAGATTTATATTTATTTAATTTATATGAATTTATATTTACGTTAATTTATATACTTCGATAGCAATTTGTATAATGATAAGTGGACTGTATTTCTGCAATAATCTCATAATCTCACAAATCGATCCTCTACACATTAGGGGGGTTTATATTTATATATATGCAGCCAATCAAACTACAGTAACTACATACATTGAAGAGGTTCCTTATCTTATAGTACAGCAGGTTAGTCCACCAGGTATAACTAGGGTGTAGACACCAAATTATCCTCTTTGAGGTAGCTTCCATATCACCCAGTAACTGGTGCACAAATCTTGCATCCTCGTCTTGACCTGTCAAAAGTGCGCTAGCTGTGAAGCCAGATACCTATATATGACAAGTATATCAGAGAAAACAGTACATGGAACATGAAGACCTGGCTTAATTACCTTTAGTTTGAGGCTTCCATGTGATCTAACCGGGTCACCCTATATCCTGACATTAATGGCCATAAATGAATGATAAACGGGTTTCGGATAGACACTTAACTTGATTGTAGACAGCGTGTTGACAATGGTACACCTTTGGTTTCCATAACACTACGTCCAAGTAAATTTAACAGGAGCCGAATTTGCTCCCGTGTGAGCCTCTGGTCTCAATAAACAACAATGGCTGCCCTCCTTCCTCCACTCTGACGCCTGGCTTACATTGTCCAGATTTCAGAACGTGATAGAAGGGTCACATTTACTCTACTTTAATATTGATAATTAAGTTAATTTATATAAGATGTTTTTATGATGGTAAAGTCCAAAGACTAATGTATTTAAGAATAATTCCCAGCAGAATAGCTGGTGAATTATAATAGTATGTGGTGATGATATCCCGTTTTCTTTAGACGGTAATTCCACTACAAGTTACGTTTTCTATGGGTAACTTGTTGGTAATACAGCAGCTATTATCTGTATGATATATTATATGGTGTCGGATTTTCCGACAGCAAGCACAACTTGATGAGTACATTGGATTGGAGAACTGGAATTGTAAACAAACATGGCAGAGAGCAGAGTAACACAGAGGGAGTAGGAGGACAAGATGTCTCGCTTGAGGATGCGCTCGTTCAAATGTTGATTGAAATCAGGATGGAACAACAGGTAATGAGGGAAAAGGTAGCCAACCTGCAGGATGAACTGATTGTGGCAGAGGATGAGATTAAAAGCCTGAACGAGAATTCCCATTATCAGCCACGAACCAGCCCTCAGGAAGATGGTAATGTATCTATAGAAGGGACTTCTACATTACAACCCGCATTTGCAGATATACTTAGAAGGACCCCGGAAGTGGTCTCTGCAGTAAAGGAAATTGCCATGAAAGTTGCTACTTCTCAGGAGCAGCAAGATGTACTAGGTGACTGATAGAGAGGAAAAGAGCAGTAGTCATAGTAGGTATTTGGGAGCAAATAGGGCCCACTCCACGGGTGAGTAGAGATATGGGCAAAGCCACAGTCAAAGAGATCCTTGAAGGAGTACAGATGGAGGGGGAAGAATTGTATATAGAAAAGGTTTTCAGGCTTGGCCGGTACAACAAGGACAAAGATCAATTGACAAAAGTGGTTTTCAACAGCGAGAACACATGAAAGGAAATTTTAGCAAAGTAGAGCAGCCTACTCAATGTGCGGAAGTTCAAAACGGTATTCCTGCAGAGGGATATGACTAGGGAGGGGAGAAAGGGCAGCCGCAGCAAGGAAGGCGTGCAAGGAGAGGGAAAGGAATCAGGGAACCACAACCCAGAAACCCTATGATCCCATAAGGGAGTGGGGGAACCCTCCACAGGCAATTCAAAAGCCCCAGTGGGAGGAGGATCACACCCTTCTCCCAACCAATAGGTGTCCTACCTGCCCCAGCCCCTATACTCCTCCCCCACCCTAAACGCTCCCTTCTCCCCAACCCCCCTATCCCCTCCCTCCTCTCCCACCCCCCTAAACTCTCCCTTCTCCCTGCCTAAGCCCTCTTTCCTCCCCCTCTCTCCCAAGCCCTTCTCCCCTACCCCCCAAGCCCTCCTTTCTCCCCCACCCCGCCAAGCCCTCCCTCCCTTTCTTCCTATCCCCCCAAACCCTCCCTTCTCCTCCACCCCTCCAAGCCCTCACTTCGCCCCTACCCTATCCAAACCAGATCCTCCCAGCCCCCCCCACAACCCAGGTCCCCTTCACTCTCAGCCCCCCTCACAACCTAGGGCCCCCCCCCTTTCCCCCTCACAACCTAGGGGCCCCCCCCCTTCCCCGCTCCCCCTCCAAGACCCTCCATGTTTACCTACTCCAGTGGAAGCAACAGAAACTGGGGATGGACAGAAATGCGTCAGCTTCAAGGTGAAGTACATGAACATAGGCAGGATTACAAGTAAGGCGAGTGAATTTAGGAAAAGAGCACAAGACGTAAACCCAGATGTAACTGGAATCACAGAAACAAAACTCTCATGAATCATAACAAATTCGGTGTTACCCCAGGATTACACTGCAATAAGGAAAGAGAGGGAGGGAAGGGGAGGAGGCAGAGTGGCCTTACACATGAGAAAGGAATGGAGTTTCAAGGAGATGGTTTTCCCAGGCTGCGAAGGGTCACATGGCAGTTAATAACATAATTGAGAGGGCAGCCTCTGCTGCCTATAGAAATCGATCCCATCTGCTCATCATGGGGGACTTCAATCACGGAAGGATAGACTGGTAGAACAAGGAACCCCACGGAGGAGGTCATACATTGAGAGCCAAACTAGTGGAGGTGGTGACAAGAAACTTTCTAAGCCAACATGTCAGGGAACCCACTAGGATGAGGGGAAACAATGAACCAGCGAGACTCTACCTAGTCTTCACTCTGAATGACTCTGACATAAGGGAAATTGACTTCGAGGCCCCAATAGGAATGAACGATCACAGTGTACTGACGTTTGAGTATCTGGTCGAAGAAGGACTAGAGTACTCGAGAATGGGAACTGAAAGCAAAAGGCTGGCATTCCGTAAGGGAAATTACGAGGATATAAGAAAATTCCTAACGGATGTAACATGGGAAGCAGAGCTAAGGGAAAAGACGGCCCAAGACATGATGGAATACATCACACATAAGTGCAAGGAGGCAGCAGAAATGTTTATCCCGGCCCAAAAGATAAAAACTGAAATGCAGATTAGAAACCCATGGTTTAATCAGAGATGTGAGCTAGCTAAGCAACAAAGTAAAGAGCATGGAGAAACTAAAAATAGCAGGACACTTGAGAGCAGAGAAGGTTACCAGAGAGCCAGGAATGAATACATTTGGGTGAGAAGAGACGCAAAAGGGCAATATGAAAACAACAGAGCAAGCAAGACTAAGGCCCAACCCAAATTGCTGCACAGCCATATCAGGAGAAAGACAACAGTGAAGGAGCAGGTAATGAAACTGAGGTTAGGGGCAGACAGATTCACTACAAAGGACAAAGAAATGTGCGAGGAACTCAATATGAAATTTCAGGAAGTCTTCACATTAGAGCAAGGAGAAGTTCCAGAGATAAGAGATGGAATAATTAACCAGGCACCAGTAGAGGAATTTGAGATTACCAGTGGAGATATAAGGAAGCTCTTGCTATAGTTGGATGTGACAAAGGCTATAGGCCCGGATGGAATACCACTATGAATACTAAATGAAGGAGCAGAAGCACTGTGCCTGCCACTCTCCATGGTGTATAACAAATCACTGGTAACATGTGAATTCCCAGAAATTTGGAAGGCGGCAAACGTGGTCCCGATATACAAGAAGGGGGATAGACAAGAGGCACTGAACTACAGGCCAGTGTCCCTAACTTGCATGCCATACAAGCTAATGGTGAAAATTGTGCGAAAAAAGCTAGTCGAGCATCTGGAGCGAAGAAACTTTGTCACAACACAAACATGGTTTCAGGGATGATAAGGCATACCTCACAGGATTAATTGATTTTTACAATCAGGCGACAAGAATCAGGCAAGAAAGAGAGGGGTGGGCAGACTGCATATTTTTGGATTGCTAGAAAGCCTTTGACACAGAATCTCACGAATCTAGAAGACAGAGGAGTGAGGGGAGACATGATCACTACTGTGACGGTGTTCCCCCCCTTGTATTTCTCCCACGCCTGCTGTAAGAGTCATGTCTACTTTACCCGAGCGTTCTCTACGTCGCAGGCATCAGTTTGATATATGTGGGAGAGTGTAGAGTTCTTGCCTTGCCGAGAAATTTGTAAAAGAAGAGTATTTTGGCCTGTAGTTTAGGCCCTTTAGGAAGCCAATATGGCGCTGGCTCCTCTGTTTTGCCGCTAAAACTGTGTGACGTCAGTGACACCAGATTGGTCACCGACAGCGACGTGGCACAGGGAGTCAATGAAAACCTCCCATGGCGAATATGACGTGACGAAGGAAGGGGGGTCCGGTCAGTGTGCGACTCTGGCGCCATCAGTCTAAGACAGCACGTCAAGGAGGTCGGACGTGTGCTGAGGGGTCCTGTCAGTTGGACAGTTTACCCCGTCTCCGGAGGATTTACGCATCACCCGTGGTCTGCCAACACCTGTGGGGTCTTCCTTCGTTCATGTGTTGGACCAGAGAAGGAATTGACAGAATATTGAGCATCAAGTGCTCCAGGAACAGGTGTTGTGCAAGAGTGGAGTCTAGGCAGCAACGTATGCGACGGCTGATAGCTTCACAGTGATGACGTAATGGCTGGGCCAAACCTCCGTGAGGGAATCAGTTTGACACAACACGTCAAGGTGGACGGATCTGTGAAGATTGATCCTGTCAATCTGACAGTAATACGCCACTCCCGTGGATCTTACGCGTCACTCGTAGTCTGCCAGTACGCCGGGAGGTCTTCCTTCATTCCATGTGTGGACCGAAGAGGGAATTGACAGAATATTGAGCATCAAGAGCTCCAGGGTCAGGTGCTGTGCAGGTGAAGTCTAGGCAGTATCGTCTGGGACGTCTGATAGCTTCACAGTGACGACGTAGCGGCTGGGCCAATCCACTGGGAAGCAGTGAAAGAAGACACTAATTGGGAATCCATACGACTGCAGCCGAGACGTAGGTAGGCAGCCGTAGTTGGGAGGAGAAGTTGACGGCCGGGAGACCAACTCCAACCTTACAAGACGTGGAAGAGGAGCACGAACCCGCGGAGGACAGAACACAGAGACGACGCGTTTATTTTGGGACGTTGATTGAGTTCCTGGAGGACACGACAGGGTGTATGTGGGGGCGTTCCCTATACGAGGCAGGAGCCTGAACCAGGACCTACAACTCAACTCTCACCGGAGGATAGGTGGAAGTAGGTGATTCTAGTTTCCGTCCCAATTCCCCTTTAGTCAGCTATATTATTTAGCCAGAGTATTTTGTATGTCGTGAGCAAGGCTCACCTATGTCACAGTAAGGCACAAGCAGAGTGGGGCTACATAGAGCACTCACAGTATTTATTATTATTATTGGTGTGTGCAGGCACCCGGAGTAATTGGTGAATTTACTGTGTTGATAATGTCTTTCATGAGACTTTAATATGATCATTTAGTGAGAGAATATATATATAGAAGTACCAGTATTTGGTGTTAGGCTATGTGCCCAGTAACTATATTATTACTATTATTGATGTCTATGATTTATCTATATATATATATGTCTATGCTTGTGTATTGAATAATCATTAATGTGTGCAATGATTAATTGAATATTCGCCCACGAAAGGAATTACTGAGAACTCCAGTGATATTTACTTGCATACTTTATCATTAAATAAAGTGCAGAGCGTTATACCAGGATAGTGAATTGTTGTGTTCATTAATATAGAAATGTTTGGTTGAGCTCAAGATCAGTGCAACGGAGCATTTACGTTCTATTGCTATTGATATTGTGTTGTTTGAACATTTAGTGATGCTTGAGAATTTAAAGAAACGGGCATATTTCGCCAACAAACAAGTGCAGTAAGGGATCACGCAGTGAGGGGGGAGTCGCCCAGCTGATTTTGACATTGACGTGAGGGGAGCATTGCCGGCTTGGCGAGTTCATGATTATATGTGGGAACGAGCGACTTCCGCATGAAATAGCTGTTTGCTTATTGATATAATTATGTAATGTCTTGAGTTTTAAGTAAAACACAAAATACATTGGCGTTTGTATCATCCCCTCCATGTTTCTTGTGGCTATATAATACATGAAAGGAAATAGAGTGATAGGAATAAATACCTGCCTGATATCAGATCTATTGAGTGTGTTCTTGCCACTGCTACCACAATTCAACAAAACCACTGACGTGTTACTGGACACGGGAAACACCAGTTGGCGACCTTGTGGTTAGTAGTAGAGCCTAGTGTCAGGGCGGGCACACAGCTGTAAAGAGAACAAGCTGTGTTCTCACTCATTCTTGATCAGAGGCCGGTTGGGATTGACTGGGATACTCTCCTGGCGTACATTGGCGCCGTGAGGATAGAGTGAAGACCCGCAGGGCTACGGTGAGTGACCTTGGGTATGCTGTTACTCGCCCCTCTTATGGTGAACCCCGACATTGGCGACCTTGCCAGGATTACAATCAAGATAAAGGTTGCAGTTGTGGTACTTTGCAGTGGTATTAGGTATCAGGTACAGGTTATCACTCATAGCACAAGATGGAGGATGATAAAGCAACAAAGTTCATTGACACTAGACATGAGCAGGTGTTGGAGGAGTGCACCAAGGCACAGTTACAATCAATAGCAGACCACTTTGGGATAAAGCTAAGATCTTCCAAAGTGGGAGAGAGAAGACTGGAGATCATGGCACAGCTCAGAGCACGAGATGAAGCTTTGGGGGAAGAACGGCCACAAACACCTGCCAGTATGGGAGAATACCTGAGCATCGGTGGAAGCAGCAGGGGATCCAGTGGCAGCAGCCGCAGCGTTAAGCTGGAGATAATGAAGCTGCAGCTGGAGGCACAGCTGAGAAGGGAAGAGCAAGAAGCAGAGGCACAGCAGCGCAAAGAAGAGCGAGAAGCAGAGGCACAGCTGCGTAAAGAAGAGCGAGGGGCACAGCTGTGCAGAGAAGAGCGAGAGGCACAGCTGAAACGAGAAGAGCGAGAGGCACAGCAGCGTAAAGAAGAGCGAGAGGCACAGCAGCGTAAAGAAGAGCGAGAGGCACAGCAGCGTAAAGAAGAGCGAGAGGCACAGCTGCGCAGGGAAGAACAAGAGCGAGAGGCACAGCTGCGCAGGGAAGAACAAGAGCGAGAAGCACAGCTAAGGCGAGAGGAGCGCGAGCTAGAAGCTAGACTGAAACAGCAGGAGATAGAAGCTAATAAGGATGTGGAGCTGAAGCGAGCTGAGCTAGGGCTAGCTCCACCTGTTCCGCCACAGCAGGAAGACCGCCGAGTGAGGGAGCGAGATTTGCCGGTCTTTGTACTAAATGAAGCTGAAGGTTTCTTCGACCACTTCGAGAGGGTCGCCACCTTGAAGAAGTGGCCGAGGGCGGAGTGGGCGGAGCTGGTTCAGAGTAGGCTCACCGGTGAAGCTCGTGAAGCCTACAATATGCTTGACCTCCAAGAGTGTACCAACTACGATGTTGTAAAGAGGGCCGTGCTCCACTCGTTCAAGTTAACGCCGGAATGCTACAGGAAGAGATTCAGGGAATGTACCCGTTCGCCAGGAAAATCTTATACGGAGACGGCGAGGGACATGGAGAGGAAGTTCCTTAAGTGGCTGGAGTCTGAAGGAGCGAGGTCGGCTGAGGATGTCAAGAGGCTTATGGTCATGGAGAAGTTTATGTCCGTGCTCTCTCCTTGTGAGGGATCTAGATCCCTCAGCTAGTTTGAGGGATCACCCCTCCTTGTGACGTCACAGGACGCTCGAGGGTGAGTGAGCCTGATTGGTTTAGGCATGAGGGAGCCGTGCTGGCTTCGTGCTGATTGGTCAAGACAAAGTAGGGAGGAGGTATGGGTATTTGAGTTTCCCTGCCTGCCAGGGAGACAGTATGAATTGGGCGGTCAGCGGAGGAAGTAGTGTCTGGTGGAGGTCGCACGCCGGCCACCTCCACCCCACGTTAATCGCTTCTCTCGTCCAAATTACTCATCGAATATGGCACTCATGCCATCAGGGGTTGTGTCAAGGCCCAATTAGGTGAATTGGGGCCATGGATTTACGGAAGGAACAGTAAAAAGCTAAAGAGACAGTTGACTGTGTCCACACATGAGGCAGCTGGCAGAGCCTCATGGTGTAACAGGTGGGTCGAGTATCCTGTCTAGTGGCAATGGACAATTGGTGTTGGGCAGTGTAGGTGAGTGTGATATTACAGGCCCATGTTGGACTTTGCATTCCGCCAGGCTGCGTCAGTGTGGGGACGCCGCCGGCCATTGTCACCCCAGCTGCGTGGGTACTCCTGTGGGCGGCAGCCTGCCAGCCTGAGGCACCCATGTGCGCGCCCGCCCGCGCCGCCCATCTTGGCCAGCTGCTTGGGGGGGGGGGGCACCCACCCAGGTCACCCGCGCGGCCAAACCCCACCCCCACCCCGCGCACCAGCTCAGCCGGCTGGGGTGCTATGATGTCATGCGCTACCCGTGGCCACCCCCAGGCCACCAAGCCGGCTCGGCCCGGACCGGCCCGCGCGCCGGCTACCACTACCGCCCCACCCCCCTCTCAGCTCGGGAGGGGTGCTGTGTGTTACGCGGTGGCCACATACCTTGGCCACTTTCCCGGGACAGCCTAGGGCCACATCTTGTTGACGCATGAGGAGCAAGCAAGCTAAGTGTTGTCAGCTAGTGTGGTAGTGACTTGGGAAATGAAAAAAAATAAGGGAAAGAGGGCAGTAGAAATGATAGGGCTATTATCATTGTGTGCAGTGTGATGCATACCGGTGGAAATTCACGGTAAGAGTTGTCTCAGAGCCTTGCCAGGCTAGAGAAACAGCTGAGTGACAGCTGTCAGTAGGGTCCAGATGACTGATAGGGCGGTACCTGGAGATAGATATTATACACGGGACCACACTGTAGTATCATAATGTATATATAGTAGACTGACTAGAGTATGTAACCGGTCAGTGTAGAGATTTACCATATAAGTGATCCAGCCTGTCGATTCTATATAATCGTTCAGACTGGATTAATGCCATAGAGTACTGTAAAATTATAATCATTAGAGGTAGGCAGTACATTTACTTGATGATATAATTTTCATTGATTATGTGAATGCCATTTCTATGTGTTCATTTGCATGTTTATGTACTGTGTTGTTTGGTAAGTCAGTAGATGTGATTGCTGACTGATTGCCTAATGATGTCATTAGCATGTGGGGTATGCTGACGGCATCATTATGTTGCAGGTTTGTGCAGTATTGTTTCAGTTTATACGATATTATTGCCCCAGGAACTGTGTTGAGGGTTTAAGGGACCTCTAGGATTATTCAGGGGAATTCACAGTACTTAATGAGAGCAGGCAATTGATGGGTTAATTGCCTTGCTGAGGTAAGTGTGTGTGTGTTCACAGTATTCCTTTGCAATCGGGTGCAAGAAGATAAGGGGGGCAGTAAGATTAGTATACTCTTGTGTGTTGCACAACCGTGTGTCATTATTGTGTGGGCACAGTAATTAGCGAGTTTCAGTAGCCGCAACCATATGTGGGCAGTGCATTTATGTTGTTGCATGCCATTGTAGTGTGACCTATGTAACGCTGGGGTTACTTTGTTTCTTTAAGTTGTGTTGAGGACTTAAGGATTCAGTGAGTTAATTAAGTAAGGGGTAATTAACTGGATAAGGGGTGCACACTTAGTATTGTGGAGTGAGTGAGGGCTGTTAAGAGAGAACAGCGTTGAGCTTGAGTGAGATACGTCTCGGGAGCAATTAATTGTCCGTGTGACAACTAATTGACCTCTCTAGCTAATTATGTAGTTAGCCTTCTCATCAAGAATTCACGTAGTGGGAGAGGATCTGTCAGAGTCTGTCAGTATTTGTGTTAACGTAATATGCTCGAGACTAATTACCTTTCTGGGGTATAGCAATTAGTGGCTCAGGTTAATTAGTGGAATAATTAATATTGAAGAGCTCCGGTGACTCGGTAAAGCGAGGTCATGGAGCTAGCATAAATCATTGTATTAATCATATCCTGTCTGAGGACAGTGGATTAGTGGCACATCTTGTTAATTAGGGTAATTAACTCCTTTCCCGTGAATTCACAGTGTCTGATGAGACCTGCTTAGGCAGTGTGGAGTGAGACGTGTATATGGATGATTAATTATCGGTCCTGGTGACAGTTAATTAATTGCTCAGTATTAATTAAGGGAATTAATTAGGGTAATTAACACTCACTAGTAATTTTTTGACACAGACTGTGGAGAAGTTACCAAGTTAGGGTAGGCTTAGTTAACGTAACTCAATGGGGATGTAATTAGTGGTCCGTTTGACCTTAATTGAGAATTACTCACTGAATACTTGCTAGGAGTCAAGTGTGATGTAATATACGTTTGAGTTATTGTTAACAAGAGAGAGACAAGTGTTAAAGATTAACATAGAGTATTATCATGTTGTTGTCTAGTGTGAGACAATTGTTTGTGATTACCGTAGTACTTTGTTGCTGACTGCTGTGATCAGTCAATTAACGTAATTAATCACTTAAGGCAATTTCTTTTGGTTGTCGTCTGGTGACGAGAGTAGAGTCATCTAGGGATCTGTGGAGCTGTGTCCCAGAATCCCGCCTTGCCTGTCTTTGTTACTGTTTACAACAGTGCAACTTCTTGTAGGGAGTTGCAAAGAGTGTTCACACTGGGTTGTGATAGGGGGGAGTCACTGTTGGACTCCCGACTAGTTACGTGGGTCTCTCCTGGGGGGCGGGAGGACCCCTAAGTTTGTGATTATAGTAGCTGTCAGGGAAACCAAGACACTATTGATTGCATGCTTGTGTCTTTGTCTTCAGTGGATATCCTTCATTTGTTCAGTTAGTTCATGTTGTCAGCCCGAAGTGTCAGCATGATGGAGCCTGCTGTCACTTCTCGAGGGGCTGTTGAATAGCTGTGTTGCAAATGCCACTTGATGAACAATAACGTAACCATTCGCTGTGGTGTAACTTAGTCTGTGATATTTTTCTTTGATTTGCAATATTGCGTCATCAGTGGGCACACCTGTGTTCAGGTTAGTTCAATATGCAGCCTCACAGCAAGGGTTGCTAGTTAGCTGTTTGTTATCGTGCCACTGGATGGACTTTAACGTAACGTAAACTCGGTAATGTAGTAGTTAGTCTCTTGTTATTAATAAATTGTTATGTTATAGAAAACGGTCTTTGATGTCAACCCTTCAACCATATTATTCCACCATATTTCTGCATATTATTAAATGTTGATGTGATCTTGATAAGGCGGTTGTTCTTGGGAATTCGAATTCCAATTCATAGCGCCACATCAAATATAAATATTTGATTGAGAACCCGTCGGTTACCCTTTATTAGTTTTAACGTCCTGTTTAACTAGGAGCCAGCGGCCTATTGTGGACAGGTTTTCACCCCTGGTGGTGGAGGCCTGGCGGTTTGCTCCCGCTTTTCCTTTTTCTATTGGACTCATGCTTAACTGCCATGAGCAGAATTTAAACTTGTAGTCCACCTCCTAAGGGAGGTAGGCGTAGAGAAAAATCTCACACTCTTGAGATCAGGGTTATAGTAAAGGAGGCGGATATTAAGGACCTGAGAGCCGAACCGACAGAGCTGACATGCTGGAAGAAACCCTGCAACCACACCGAGAGGGACGGCACCGACTGCCAGTACACTCCGGATATGGTAGAAGATATGGAAGGACGGACGGATGGAGGACAGGAGCGAGTTCTTCTGAGTCCCACCTCTCGAGTGGAGACAGGAGAGGCTCAAAGAGTGCTGTGGAGCCGGTAAAAAGGTCCCAAGCTGAGAGCTCAAGAGTTGTTGCCGAAACGCAGGAGTCGATGAATGGCGCGAGGAAGATTCACAGAAGAAGAAGGATCCGCTGCTACAACTGCGGAGTATTCGGACACGTCGCGCGGGAATGCAGACTCCCTGAGCAGCGGGGGAACGTTGCTTTCGTGAGGGTCAAGGACCAGATGGCCGAGAGGGTGCGGGATGAACCAGTACTGAGTGTGGAGAAAAGAGTTCACCCATTCGTGTGTGAGGGAACCGTAAGGATGGGGGACGCAGACCCCATCCCGGTGAAGATATTAAGAGACACTGGGGCAGATTTTACCCTGGTGAGCGAAACCCTGTTCCCCAAGGGTTATGAGAGTACCAGTGTGGGGATGGCAAGTGTGACCACTGTGGGAGGCCCAGAGAGGATGCCCCTACACCAGGTGACTCTGAATTCTGATTATGGCTGCCAGACCCTTGTGGTGGGGGTCTGTGCATCAATGCCCAAGATGGAGGCACAAGTCATCTTGGGAAATGACGCATGTGGAGGATATGTCCTCCCGAACCTCGTGAAGGGTGAGGAGTGCTTAGAGCACTATAAGGAGACAGGTAATATGTTAGACGCCTGTGGGGACGAGAAAGGAATCGCCACGGTGGCGTTCCCGGTTTGTGCTGTTATTCCGAGGCAGTGCGATGGACACGGAGGGTGTGGATCTGATAGGGCTGACGAGGAGACGTCCGACAGTCTGGAAATCGATCACTTCTTCATGGAACCCGGAGAACGAGTGGAGGGCGAAGGCAGCCCGGATGGTGAGTTACAGGTGACCCTCACCAGTTCTCTAGGGGTGGACCGCACTCGTCTTGGGGAGTCGCAGCAGATAGAATTCCCCGAATTGATTCATGAGGCCAATGGAGGACGGGTTGGTCCTGAGAGGGAAACTCATTTTTACATACAGGACGGCATGCTGATGAAAGTGTTCTGCACAGAGCAGGGAACTGAGTGGGATGAAGCAGTATGCCCTGCGTTGTTTGCCATATGTAACGCAGTGGTAGGATCGTTAGGTTTCTCACCTATCCAGCTGGTGTATGGACAAGAGGTGCGAAGTCCTCTGTCCATGCTGAAGGAACAATGGACACCAGGAGTGACCGTGGGAACGGTCAACGGATATGTAAGGAGCGTTTCGCATTGGCGGCAGGAATACTGGTTGGAAATTAAACTCATCCGATGGGAAGACAACGTAGTAACAGATGCCTTGTCCTGTATGCACTAACCAGACATGACTCTTATTTTAAGGGGAGGGGTATGTGACGGTGTTCTCCCCCCCTTATATTTCTCCCACGCCTGCTGTAAGAGTCATGTCCACTTTACCCGAGCGTTCTCTACGTCGCAGGCATCAGTTTGATATATGTGGTAGAGTGTAGTGTTCTCGCCTTGCCGAGAAATTTGTAAAAGAAGAGTATTTTGGCCTTGTGGTTTAGGCCCTTTAGGAAGCCAATATGGCACTGGCTCCTCTGTTTTGCCGCTAAAACTGTGTGACGTCAGTGACACCAAATTGGTCACCGACAGCGACGTGGCACAGGGAGCCAATGAAAACCTCCCATGGCGAATATGACGTGACGAAGGAAGGGGGGTCCGGTCAGTAAGCGACTCTGGCGCCATCAGTCTAAGACAGCACGTCAAGGAGGTCGGACGTGTGCTGGGGGGTCCTGTCAGTTGGACAGTTTACCCCATCTCCGGAGGATTTACGCATCACCCGTGGTCTGCCAACACCTGTGGGGTCTTCCTTCGTTCATGTGTTGGACCAGAGAAGGAATTGACAGATTATTGAGCATCAAGTGCTCCAGGAACAGGTGTTGTGCAAGAGTGGAGTCTAGGCAGCAACGTATGCGATGGCTGATAGCTTCACAGTGATGACGTAATGGCTGGGCCAATCCTCCGTGAAGGAATCAGTTTGACACGACACATCAAGGTGGACGGATGTGTGAAGATTGATCCTGTCAATCTGACAGTAATACGCCACTCCCGTGGATCTTACGCGTCACCCGTAGTCTGCCAGTACGCCGGGAGGTCTTCCTTCCTTCATTCCATGTGTGGACTGAAGAGGGAATTGAGGAATATTGAGCATCAAGTGCTCCAGGGTCGGGTGCTGTGCAGGTGAAGTCTAGGCAGTATCGTCTGGGACGTCTGATAGCTTCACAGTGACGACGTAGCGGCTGGGCCAATCCACTGGGAAGCAGTGAAAGAAGACACTAATTGGGAATCCATACAACTGCAGCCAAGACGTAGGTAGGCAGCCGTAGTTGGGAGGAGAAGTTGACGGCCGGGAGACCGACTCCAACCCTACAAGACGTGGAAGAGGAGCACGAGCCCGCGGAGGACAGAACACGGAGACGACACGTTTATTTTGGGACGTTGATTGAGTTCCTGGAGGACACGACAGGGTGTGTGTGGGGGCGTTCCCTACACGAGACAGGAGCCTGGACCAGGAGCTACAACTCAACTCTCACTGGAGGATAGGTGAAAGTAGGTGATTCTAGTTTCCCTCCCAATTCCCCTTTAGTCAGCTATATTATTTAGCCAGAGTATTTTGTATGTCGTGAGCAAGGCTCACCTATGTCACAGTAAGGCACAAGCAGAGTGGGGCAACATAGAGCACTCACGGTATTTATTATTATTATTGGTGTGTGCAGGCACCCGGAGTAATTGGTGAATTTACTGTGTTGATAATGTCTTTCATGAGACTTTAATATGATCATTTAGTGAGAGAATATATATATAAAAGTACCAGTATTTGGTGTTAGGCTATGTGCCCAGTAACTATATTATTACTATTATTGATGTCTATGATTTATCTATATATATATATATGTCTATGCTTGTGTATTGAATAATCATTAATGTGTGCAATGATTAATTGAATATTCGCCCACGAAAGGAATTACTGAGAACTCCAGTGATATTTACTTGCATACGTTATCATTAAATGAAGTGCAGAGCGTTATACCAGGATAGTGAATTGTTGTGTTCATTAATATAGAAATGTTTGGTTGAGCTCAAGATCAGTGCAATGGAGTATTTACGTTCTATTGCTATTGATATTGTGTTGTTTGAACATTTAGTGATGCTTGAGAATTTAAAGAAACGGGCATATTTCGCCAACAAAAAAGTGCAGTAAGGGATCACGCAGTGAGGGGGGAGTCGCCCAGCTGATTTTGACATTGACGTGAGGGGGAGCATTGCCGGCTTGGCAAGTTCATGATTATATGTGGGAACGAGCGACTTCCGCATGAAATAGCTGTTTACTTATTGATATAATTATGTGATGTCTTGAGTTTTTAGTAAAACACAAAATACATTGGCTATCTTGAGATGATTTCGGGGCTTTTAGTGTCTCCGCGGCCCGGTCCTTGACCAGGCCTCCACCCCCAGGAAGCAGCCCGTGACAGCTGACTAACACCCAAGTACCTATTTACTGCTAGGTAACAGGGGCATTCAGGGTGAAAGAAACTTTGCCCATTTGTTTCTGCCTCGTGCGGGAATCGAACCCGCGCCACAGAATTACGAGTCCTGCGCGCTATCCACCAGGCTACGAGGCCCCTGGCGTTTGTATCATCCCCTCCATGTTTCTTGTGTCTATATAATACATGAAAGGAAATAGAGTGATAGGAATAAATACCTGCCTGATATCAGATCTATTGAGTGTGTTTTTGCCACTGCTACCACAATTCAACAAAACCACTGACGTGTTACTGGACACGGGAAACACCAGTTGGCGACCTTGTGGTTAGTAGTAGAGCCTAGTGTTGGGGCGGGCACACAGCAGTAAAGAGAACAAGCTGTGTTCTCACTCATTCTCGATCAGAGGCCGGTTGGGATTGACTGGGATACTCTCCTAGCGTACAGTGGCGCCGCGAGGATAGAGTGAAGACCCGCAGGGCTACGGTGAGTGACCTTGGGTATGCTGTTACTCGCCCCTCTTATGGTGAACCCCGACACTACTTACAAAATTCTCAGAGGAATTGGCAGGATAGATAAAGAATTTTTTTTTAACACGGGTGGTATGCGGACAAGGGGACACAGGTGGAAAATGAATACCCAAATGAGCTATAGGGACGTTAGAAAGAACTTTTTCAGTGTCAGAGTAGTTAACAGATGGAAGCATTAGGCAATGATGTGGTGGAGGCTGACTCCATACACACTTTCAAATATAGATGTGATAGATCCCAATAGGCTCAGGAATCTGTACATCAGTTGAGAGGCTGGACCAAAGAGCCAGAGCTCAACCCCCGCAAGCACAATTAGGTAAGTACACAGAGTCAACAGACGACGTCATCTCTCCCTCCCTCCTCATAAGGATTCCTCCTCCCATCATACTGCGCACATCGCTAATTCTCACCACAGTCCTGCTATTTTTAGAATCCCGGTCACTAAATCCTGTAAATGAATATTTTTCAACAAGTTTATTTTGTAATGGAACATGAGAAGTTGTTTGAAGATTCACAGATGGACGAAACAATGACAGTATGCTGTGGCTAGCTCTGTAAACATCTTGAACAGCATTGTGTTCACTGCTATTGAACACTGTGTTCAATTGAACATTGAACACAGTCTTTATCACAGTCAGGCTCTTCTGTAATACTATCGTGGCTGAATAATGTCAATTACATATATATTTTGACATTTTTAGACGATGCTGTGGTCACCAGGTGAACAGCAGTGTTGTTAGCTCATGCTGTGTGCGCTTGCCTTGTTTGCTCACTCAAAACTGAGGCCTTCACACCCGTGAATGTTGTCCACGATTTTTTTAAATAGTGTCTGTTTACTAGAGCCCTGATGAAGCGGATGTGAACCCCTGTGTAGCCGCGGGACTTTTATATCTTATGAAGTACTCCCAACCATTCAGAGCTATGGTGCACCGTCCTGCAATAGTGACTCACCCCAGCTATAAATTTATTGCGCCTTTTAAGGTTTAAGGGTTTAATTCACACTACTATTTGTTAGTTTAGAATTATATACCCTCAGCTGTTTGTAGTGTGAGAGCTGATCTTCCAGCATCGGACTTGGTCCGCCACATGTGATCCATCATGAGCAGGTATTAATTGCGACAATCTAGTCCTGGTGTGTCGCAGCTCAACTAATTTCTGGTGTGCTCACAATATACCTGGGGAAATGTTACAACGTAACATCTACCGAGAACAGATATACTTCAGTTGTAGCACATAAAGAATATTAGAGACTCTTCCTCATGTGAGGTTGTGTTATCCTGCCTTGTGACGATTAATACTAGATATAGGAAATAACTGGCAAATAAATCTGAGCTAATAGACTAACCTAACTGTGGGCCCTTCCTCCTGTTATGCAAGTTGCGCAAACACATAGTGACTACATTCCTTTGTTGTAAGTCACCCTGGTAACTAGAATTTGCAGGGGAAAATTTGTGTTGTAAAAGGCCCGTTTGTGGGCTATAGTTTCACCAAAACACTCTCCTGGCAGTGCCTTTGTTTGCAATGGCCAGTATACAATAATCACATTAACATGGTGGTCATCCAGTGGAACATTCCCAGGCTGTGTGGTCACATTAACATGGTAGTCATCCAGTGGAACATTCCCAGGCTGTGTGGTTACATTAACATGGTGGTCATCCAGTGGAACATTCCCAGGCTTTGTGGTCACATTAACATGGTAGTCATCAGTGGAACATTCCCAGGCTGTGTGGTCACATTAACATGGTAGTCATCTCTACCAGGTACTCATGGTAGTAGAGTGTAAATGCCTAGCCCCTAACCTGAGATATATACAAGAGTTGTTACATTCTTGTACAGCCACTAGTACGCGTAACGTTTCGGGCAGGTCCCTGGAATACGATCCCCGCCGCGAAGAATCGTTTTTTTCATCCAAGTACACAGTACGCGGAACGCCAGGCGAGTGTCCTACCACTACACCACCTGCTGCAATATTATTATACAAGAAATATTACTTATTATAATCGTAAATACTAAATACCTGGATAACACAGGTGGCCTGTTGTTGTGTTGATTTAGAGGTGACGACAATAGTGGGATCGGATGCGAGCCACCTGCACCATGCTTTCTAAGGCGTCCATCTCATAACAAAAACAAATCCGAGCACTTAATACACAAACAGAGACCCCGTTGTTATTCGAATACTTGCAATTCTTTTACTTAAAATAATAACAATTAGATTAATAATAATTAACATAATTTTTACTCAAGATTCACAAAAAAATCTAAAAGACATCTAAAAACATATATACAGACTTTGTGTGATATTTATGTGGGACATTTGGGGCTTGACTCTATTTATTTAATTATTAAAGTAATGAAATCAATTACGAAGGACCACCCGCTTTTATAGTAAAGAGGGAAACTAATAAAAAGTGATAATTAGAAATTCCTAGAGGAACCAGTGACATTGGATAAATACTAGGAAATATTATCACTTGAGTAATTAATGGGCTGTATAAATAATTTACTTGAATCAAAGCCTCAAACACCTACATTGGGGGGTTATTGCTAGAAGTTCATATATGTCTAGGAACTAGTGTGGTTCGTACACGAGTTCATTGTGTAATAACCTAATCTTATGACCAATTAAAGAATCAATAGAAAATTTATCACCAATAAGAATATAGATAATTAATATCAGAAATTAATCATTATAATAAACGCGTATTATCTCCAGTGCACACACCATTCCATAAATGACAATTAAAATACTGATAATTTGAATAATAAAGAAATACGAAAAGTCTTAGCTTGAAGACGTTTTCGAAGACATCAGTTACGACTCATCCTCGGGATCTCCGGAATTCCTCGTAGAACACTGGGAGATGAATAACACGGGTAAAGTAACAGCTCGTGGAATTCCTCACACGTGAGCTGTAAATTAAGGGATATTACGTAGCAATGCACTAGGCTAATAAATATCTATATTCAAGAAATTGGGAATAAAATTAATTTAGAATACTAACATGTGGCTTGTTTGTGTCGCTCGACGTAACGACAAGCTACCCTGTCATATACAATCTCTAATGATGCATCAAAAGGGAGTTATATATATACTTAGCTAATAGGGTACTGTATAAGTTAAAGCTTGCCGAAACCGGGTCCCAGCTCTAGCGTCACAATGGCGAACACGTGGTAGCTAGCTTGGCTTGGATGTCAACGCGCTTATTTGGCCGATCATGATGGATCACGTAGAACAAATTAACTAGTTAAGGGATGAATATCAGGTTAAATCTTGCTGACAATTCACCGCAACGTATCCTAGACTCTGACACCAAAACGAGTTGCTCAATTCCGCAACAAGTATTCACGCCGCACACTGGCGACTTCTCCTCGAGCTGGCATCTACCACAACAATGGCGTCTCCCTCTCCCCGGCGTCTCGTATTCGGCACAGAAATTATTTATCATGAATAATATTATTTCACGCAGTTATGGCTAAAATGCTTTGATAAAGACTGGGTTATAATTCTAGGGAGCTAAATATTATTAATTTCTCGTCTTACGATGGTAAACGAGAAATGGAGATGATTTTAGTTCTCTCCACAGCATTCACGTGTGACGTTAAATTCATTACTTGATAACAGTTGTAACTAGAAACTCTCGATTTGGCATTATTTGGGAGTTATGTTATCTGTAAATAATTATCACACGGAATACTGCTGATTTTAGAGAATCACACTCAATTCTCTAACACACTGGATAAAAATGTGTTTAACTTGGTAGAATCTGACGCAATACTGGCGCTTGGTTACGTAAGAATTCCAGCATTATTGTACAGATACAATTATTAGTTCATGTGAACACTACTGTTAGTTAATTTTAGTTACTACAGTAATTAGTATATTTTAGTAATAGTTAATAATAATACAACAGTATTGTGTTAGTGTTGGAAATTTCCAACAATTTATTTCAACATTATATATTAATAGAATGTTGTAACTATTATTTTTAAGTATTAGGTAGTTGCCAGCTACGTATATCGCATATAAACGTTGCAAAAAGATTTTAGATTGAATTGACACATTACACATTTATGGAGTAATTAACAACAAAACAATCTTTATTTTCATTGCAGAACATATATCAGAGCATACTAGTGACTCATACATTTAAAATAGTGTGATTTTTAAACAAATCGGTTGTAAACCCGCAGAACCGCCTACCGGCAGAACCGCCTGAAATAATTCATTATTTTAAATTCCATATATAATCATTAATAATTTTCGGCAGCTATCGAGGTTCTCCATAGGTAAATTCCTGTACTCTAACAAGATGTTACTTGCTGTTTAGCTGTTTAAATTCTTGGAAAATCGTAATGACCAGCGACATAAAATATAACAATGAAATAGTAGCTGGTAACTGTAGGTGAACGAAAAATTAAATTCCAAATTGATTAGATGTTTTCCTAAATATAAAGATCGACCTGAACGAAGGAATTTTATGAATTATGGACTAATTAAGCAAAAAAAAATAGGTAATTTTACTTGAAGAACAGATACCAGAGAATAGTTAGTGAGTACATTTATATTGTATAATGGGAGAAAGCCCATGGTAGCCGCGAATTAAAATAACCACCTACATTAATTGATAACTAGGAAATAGTATCTGGAAACTTTATTTGAACGAAAACACAATAACAATTTGTTTAGATGTTTTTCTTAATATAAAGATCAACAGTAAGGAATCTTATTCATTATGGACAAATTAACAAAAAAAAAACGATAATTTTCATTGAGGACCATATATTAGAGCATACTTAGTCACTTATATATTAAAAGTATTGTGTATTTTGAACCATTGGGGTTGTAAACAAACAGAACGGCCTACCCGAAAAGTCGTAACATAAAATGTTGCATATGTTTGCTAATTTATTATTTGAAATATGATTATTATTAATTTACGACAACAATAGAGGTTTCCCATTAGTTAAATTACTGTAGTCTGACTAAATGCTACTACAAAACCTATATAAATCCTGGGAAAGTCACAATGACCAGCGACATTAAAGCATAGAGGGTTAAATAGTAACAGGCAACTGTCGGCGAACGAAAAATTCATTTCCAAATTTATTAGATGTTTTCCTAAATATAAAGATCGATAGGCTGGAATTTTCTGGATTATACCCTAATTAAGGCAAAAATATATATATTTTTACTTGAAGAACAAATATCAGAGCATAGTCAGTGAGTTATAGTATAATAAGAGTGTGGTATTTCATTGTATAACAAAAGATAGTCCATGGAAGCGATAATAGACGTAGTTTTACACAAAATAACGTCCAAAAACAGCCGTAGAGTCAAACGGCAAATGTTGACGTTCTTTTTAAGAGGACAGGTTGAGGTGTCAGCCGGCTTCGCACATTTGATGTAGTCGGTTTCTTCTTTGTCTGCTAAATATAAACGGATAGAAGGGGGAACACGTCTCAAGAATTCCTCAACTAGAATGAGGTTGACGAGTTCTGAAAATGTAGAGACATGTGCTACTTCCAGCCATTTCATGAAATATCTTTTCTTTGTACTGACAAATTCTAGAAAGGTGGTGGTACTTGCCTTTAGATAATCACGGAATTTTCGTCTGTAGCTTTCGGTGGAGAGAAGATGAACGTCCAAAACTGCTTGCTTCAGGGTCTGGTAGTCATTCTCAGACGCTAAGGTACTGAGAGTAACCGCAGCTCTAACTGTGAGGTGCACTCTGAGAAGGGTAGGCCATTGATCTTCAGGTCAGCTAAGTTTTTTAGCTAGGGTCTCAAAAGTGGTGAAAAGTTCATCGATCTCTGTCTAAACAAATGGTGGCATTAACTTACTTGCATGCAAGACATTGAAACTTACGGGAAGACTAGCTGTAGCTTGTTGGCGCTGAGTGTGGTTTGTAGTTTCCAACGTGAGTTCTTGTTGACGACATGCGAGAGCCATATCAGCTTGCTTCTTATCATGCTCGCGTTGCATCTCCAGGTGACATTTTCTTGCTTCAAGATGTACTCGCTTACGCTCTTGGAGTAAGGATGCCTCTTCTTTCTTTAGGGCCATCTCGCGTTCCTATAGTTGTTGAGCTTCTTTCGCCAGGGCCCCCCCTCACGTTCTTGTTCTTCTTTCTTTATGGCCACCTCACGTTCCCTTATCTGGAGAGCTTCTTTTTGTTGTTGGAGAGCTTCTTTTTGTTGTTCCCGCTCTATGTTGGCTAGTTCGAGCTTCAATTTCAAAGCTGCCAGAGCATGTTTATCTGCAATAGAATAGCTTTCGTAAGTTTCAGAGTCTATCTTTTCATCTTTTCTTCGTCTAAGAGGTAATCCAAGATTATATTATGCAAGTCATTTTTGTTGGCTCCAGGGGGAGCATCTAGTTGATACTCGTGTGCAAGAGTTTGTAATTCGGTCCTCTTGGCACGACTTAAGTTCCCTACTTCACTTGCTGGATCCCTACGAAATGCTGCGAGACTAAACATTTTGAAAATAGCAAATAAATGTAAAACGAATATACTGGTGATAATGTAAGTATCAGTAACAGGATGACGTGGCAACTAGTAACTATCCTGTGGTAATTTAATGGTTAACAATTAACGTTAATATTAGTATGGTAAATTATTAGTCAATCAAAATCGCATGAAAATCTTGTACCTGGTACTCAATGTAAGAGAATAAAGGCAAGAAAATCCTACTAAATAAATGAAACCGATAGTTTCTAAAACAAATAAAACATTTAACTGTTTCAAAAGTGAATAAAGTAGTCCAAGAATGTAGGGATACCTTGCCAAGTCTCTATAGGACAGAAGCGAGGGTTTTCCTACTAAATGAAATATGATACTTACAGAATTAGCGATCTTTGGGCTCTGAGAAAAGAAAGCTAATTCCCTACCTAAGTAAATATCATCATCTCTGACCGACGTGTAGGGGTGCGAGTGTCAACTGGTGATGAGAACTGTTGTTGAGGTTTCAACTCGGCAACATAGTCCGTGCAACGTAGTCCAGCTTATGTACCAGCCTCTTATGCAGTACTGTGTCAAAGGCTTTCCGACAATCTAAGAAAATGCAGTCCGCCAAGCCCTCTCTTTCTTGCTTAATCTTTGTCACCTGGTCGTAGAATTCTATTAAGCCAGTCGGGAAGGATTTACCCTCCCTGAACCCATATTGGTGATTTGTCACGAAGTCCCTTCTCTCCAGATGTGTTACCAGTTTTTTTCTCACGATCTTCTCCATCACCTTGCACGGTATACAAGTCATGGACACTGGCCTGAAGTTCAGTGCCTCATGCCTGTCGCTCTTTTTGTATACTGCGACCATATTCGCCGTCTTCCATATTTCCGGTACGTCTCCCGTCTACAGTGACCTACTATACACTATGGAGAGTGGCAAGGAAAGTTCCTCTGCACACTCTTTCAGTACCCATGGCGAGATCCCGTCTGGGCCAACAGCTTTTCTAACATCCAGATCCAGCAGGTGTCTCTTGACCTCCTCTCACGTAATTTCGAACCCTTCCAAGGCCGCCTGGTTTACTTCACTTTCTTCTAGCACAGTAACCTCACCTTGTTCTGCTTTGAAGACCTCCTGGAACCTCTTGTTGAGTTCTTCACACACCTCTTTGTCATTTTCTGTATACCTGTCCTCGCCTGTTCTAAGTTTCACTAGCTGTTCTTTCACTGTTGTTTTCCTTCTGTTGTGACTGTGGAGTAACTTTGGTTCGGTCTTGGTTCTGTTTGCTATATCATTTCCATAACTTTTCTCTGCTTCTCTTCTCACCCTGACATACTCATTCCTGGTTCTCTGGTATCTCTCTCTGCTTTCTGGTGTTCTGTTATTCCGGAAGTTCCTCCACGCCCTTTTGTTCAGTTTCTATGCTTCCATACGTGCCCTATTATACCATGGATTTTTCTTTTGCTTCTCGGATTTTTCCTTTTGGGCCGGGATGTACCTGTTTACTGCCTCCTGACACTTTTGGGTGACATAGTCCATCATATCTTGTACAGACTTAGCTCTGAGGTCTGTGTCCCAAGAAAGGAAAACTTGTCATCTCCTCATAATTTCCCATTCGGTATGCCAGCCTTTTGTTTCCTAGTTCTTTTTTGCGGGAGATAATTCTTAGCTCTACCAGGTACTCAAAGTTCAATACACTGTGATCACTCATTCCCAAGGGTGCTTCCGTCTTGACTTCCCTTATATCCCACTCATTTAGGGTAAATATCTAATCAAGCATTGCTGGTTCATTTTCTCCTCTCATTCTTGTTGGTTCCTTGATGTGCTGGCTTAGAAAGTCTCTTGTTGCCACGTCCAGCAGCTTAGCTCTCCATGTTTCTGGTCCTTCATGTGGGTCTCTGTTCTCCCAATCAATCTTCCTATAGTTGAAGTCTCTCATGATTAGTAGTCCAGATCCATTCCTGCTAGCAACAGAAGCTGCTCTCTCAATTATGTTAATGGTGGCCATATTGTTTCTATCATATTCCTGTCTGGGTCTTCTATCATTTGGTGGTGGATTATATATGACTACGACTATAATTTTTGTCCTCCAGTTGTTATTGTACCTGTTATGTAGTCACTGAAACCTTCACATCCCTGAACAACCATCTCCTCAAAATCCCAGCCTTTTCTTACCAGCAGGGCTACCCCACCACCACCTCTTCCTTCTCTCTCTTTCCTCATAACATAATTGTCCTGTGGGAACATTGCATTTGTTATGGATTTCGTTAGCTTTGTTTCTGTGAGAGCTATTATGTCTGGGTTTTCTTCTAGTACCCATTCTTTAAGTTCATTTGCTCTATTTGAAATTCAATCTATGTCAGTGTACATTACCTTCAGGCTCACTTTCTTCTGTCCCTTCTCAAATCGCCTCCTTGGTGAGTGTTCTGCTGGTGGAGGAAGCTGTGCCATGGGTGTGATGATTTGTGAGGTGGATAACAGGGTCACAGAGGATACTGGGATGAGGGGTGGGGGTCAAGTGAAGAGGGACAGGGAGGGTATAGGGTGAAAGGGGAGAAAGAACAGGAAGGAAAGGGGGGGGGAGGGGGGACTTGGTGGGAGGAGGGGAAGGGATAAAAGGGTGGGGATTGGGTGCGGGGGGAGGGAGATTTGGCTGAGTATTTGAGTGGGGGCAGGGAGGGTTTGGGGTAAGGGGGTTTTCTTTGCAGAGGAGGGTGGTGGGGTTGCCCTCCTCGCTGGTGTTACTGGGTAGCTGGTTGTGGGTTCCCCCCTCGCACCTGGGGATGATGTGTTGGGAGCTGTGATTTCCTGGTTTTCCCCTCTCGCCCTGCACTTCTTTCTTGCTTCTGCCACCATGGCCCTCTCCTCCCTCGTCATGTACCTCTGGAGGAATACTTTTTTTTAATTATCCCAGATGTTGCAGGTGGCTTTTCTTTGTTAGAATCATCTCCTTTGTGTTCTCGTTTGCAAACACTACCTTTAACACACGGTCTCGGTCTTTTTCGTACCAGCCTAGCCTGAAAACCTTCTCAATGATATGCTCAGCCCCTTCCATGTCTAGTGCCTTCAGTATTTCATTCACTGCCGCTTTGTCCTTATCATTCCACTCTTTCCTATTAGAGCCTTCCTGCTCTTTAATACTACCACTAGGTAGTACCAGCTACCACTGATCTTTTCCTCTCCAGCAGCTGTGTGTGTATGTAATTACCTAAGTGTAGTTACAGGATGAGAGCTTCGCTCGTGGTGTCCCATCATCCCAGCACTCTTTGTCATATAACGCTTTGAAACTACTGACGGCCTTGGCCTCCACCACCTTTTCACCTAAGTTGTTCCAACCATCTACCACTCTGTTTGCGAAAGTGAATTTTCTTATATTTCTTCGGCATCTGTGTTTAGCTAGTGTAAATCTATGACCTCTTGTTCTTAAAGTTCCAGGTCTCAGGAAATCTTCCCTATCGATTTTATCAATTCCTGTTACTACTTTGTATGTAGTGATCATATCACCTCTTTTTCTTCTGTATTCTAGTTTTGGCATTTTTAATGCCTCTAACCTCTCCTCGTAGCTCTTGCCCTTCAGTTCTGGGAGCCACTTAGTAGCATGTCTTTGCACCTTTTCCAGTTTGCTGATGTACTTCTTAAGATATGGGCACCACACAACCGCTGCATATTCTAGCTTTGGCCTAACAAAAGTCTTGAACAATTTCTTTAGTATATTGCCATCCATGTATTTAAAAGCAATTCTGAAGTTAGAAAGCGTGGCATAGGCTCCTCGCACAATATTCTTTATGTGGACCTCAGGTGATAGTTTTTTTTTTAACTAGAACCACCCCTAGATCTCTTTCTTTATCAGAATTCTTTAAAGATTTCTCACATAATATATAGGTTGTGTGGGGTCTATGTTCTCCTATTCCACATTCCATAACATGACATTTATTAACATTAAATTCCATTTGCCAAGTGGTGCTCCATATACTTATTTTGTCCAGGTCATCTTGAAAGGCATGACAATCATCTAAGTTTCTTATCCTTCCTATTATCTTAGCGTCATCAGCAAACATGTTCAAATAATTCTGTATACCAACTGGTAGATCATTTATGTAGACAATAAACATCACTGGTGCAAGAACTGAAGCCTTTGGTACTCTACTTGTGACATTTCTCCAGTCCGATACATTGTCTCTGATCACTGCCCACATTTTTTTATCAGTCAGAAAATTTTTCATCCATGTTAGAAGCTTACCTGTCACCCCTCCAATATTTACCAGTTTCCAGAACAACCTCGTATGTGGAACTCTGTCGAAAGCCTTTTTTAGGTCCAGATAGATGCAGTCAACCCAACCATCTCTTACCTGTAATATCTCTGTTGCTCGATCATAGAAACTGAGTAAATTCGATACACAGGATCTTCCAGATCGAAAACCATACTGTCTGTCTGATATTATATCGTTTTTCTCCAGGTGTTCTACCCATTTAGTATGAATTATTTTTTCCAATATTTTGACTATTACACTTGTCATTGATAGGGGTCTATAATTAAGGGGGTCTTCCCTGCTTCCACTTTTGTAGATTGGAACTATGTTAGCCGTTTTCCACACATCAGCTACAATGTCCTGTAAACAAGGATGCCTGAAAAATCAGTTGAAGTGGAATGCTGAGCTCAGGTGCACATTCTCTCAGAACCCATGGTGAAACTCCATCTGGACCAACTGCTTTGTTCTTAATTAGCTCCTTGAGCATTTTTTCCACTTCGTCTCTAGACACCTCTATGTGCTCTATGTTGTTCTCTGGAATTCTTATTGTGTCTGGTTCCCTGAAGATTTCATTTTGTACAAACACACTTTGGAACATTTCGTTTAATGTTTCACACATTTCCTTTTCATTTTCTGTGAATCTATTTCCCATTTTCAACCTCTGAATATTATCCTTTACCTGCAATTTGTTGTTTATGAATTTATAGAATAGACCTGGTTCTGTTTTACATTTGTCTGCAATCCCTTTTTCAAAATTTCATTCTGCCTCTCTCCTCACTGCCGTGTAGTTGTTTCTCACATCTTTGTATCGCTGGTATGTTTGGGGGTTCGGCCTCTTCCTGTATTAATTCCATTTTTGTGTCTTTTGGTCTCTGGCCCTCTCGCAATTTCTGTTGAACCAATCCTGTTTCCTAGTTCTGCATCTCTGTTTTGGTATAAATTTTTGTGTGCCTTTATCATATATTTCACAAAACTTGACATGCATCTCATTCACTTCCTTCCCTAGCAACAAGTCTGTCCAATTATACTCACCAGAAATTTTCTAAGGTTGCCATAATGTCCTCTCCTAATGTCAGGTTTTTCAATTGCATCAACCTTCTTATTTTCTTCCAGATTATAACGCATTGCATACTTTATTCCCAAAAAGACATGGTCACTTTTACCCAAGGAAGGAAGGTACTGAATGTCAAATATTTCTTCCTCCTTCCTGGTAAATATCAAATCTAGCATGGAGGGAACGTCCCCTTCCCTCATTGTCGTAGCTTGTTTAACATGTTGATACAAGAATGTTTCCAGGATGAGGTCTACAAATTTACAGGTCCAAAAATCTTCTGTTTTAGCTTCATATGCTTCCCAGTCTATGGATTTCAAGTTGAAGTCGCCGACTATCAACAGTCGTGATCTATAGTTATCCACTCTCGCTATGATCTCTCTCATTATTGTTCTAAGACCTTCTCATTTACTATCTAGCTCCTCCTTTGACCATGTGCTGCTTGGCGGTGGACTATATGCATTTATGATCATTAGTTTATCATCCTCATGGCAGATCTCTAGTGCTATTATGTCAACTTCTTGTGGATTGACAGTCATTATTTCGTTCACCTTTAGGTGTTCTTTCACCAGCACAGCAACGCCACCGCCTTTCCTAATTTTTCTGTCCCGTCTCCAAATTGAGTAGCCCCTTGGGAAAATGACCTCATTTAAAATAGCATCTTCAAGTTTTGTCTCCGTGAGTGCAACAATGTCTGGTGTCTGCAGCTGTATTACATCACTTAACTCCAGTATCTTCGATCTTACTCCATCTATGTTGGGTTATGCAATCTTCAGGAACTTGTTCCCCCTCTTCTTATTTTTCACTCCCCCTATTTCTAATGATTTTGTTGGTTTGCCTTTATGAACCACTTTACTGGTCTGCCTACCCCTATCACTTTGTAGAAAAAAGAATGGATTTCTTCTTCATTCCTGCTCATTTAAACGTTTTGCCTCGGCGAGGTTCAGTTTCAGCTTCTCTCTATCTTCTTTTGAAAGATCTCGTCTTAACGACCACCCTTTCCCATCCTCATCACTTTGTAATTTTCTAGCATTCCTTAGTACTTCTTCCATCTGTTTGGCACCGTTTAGGGTGATCCTCAAAGGTCGATCTTTCCCTTTTACGTACCTGCCTATTCTCCTGTAGTCACACACATTCTCTATGGTTGTAAGACCTTCCACGAGGCCAACAATTTTATCTACTTCTTTTGCTTCTTCTACAGCTCTTTCTGACCTATATGTTATCTCCTTTTCTTTGCAGCCAAAAATTATCAGGGACTTACTCCGATCAACTGTGTTTTGCACTAACTTCGGGTTAGATGCCAATTCTTTTCTCACTTCTAGCCTAATGTTTGTTTTATCTTGGTTGCTGCAGTGTTTGACTTTACTGCTTCTTCATTTTTTTCCTTCTCCTTGGCCACTTGTGCATAAGTGAGTTGCATATCTTTCTTGCACTGTTCTTTTCCCTGTGTAACTTCCTCTAAGCTGACAAAAGCTGTTTCACCTGTTGAATTTCCTTACCTAACCTATTATAGTCATTTAAGTTTAAATTTACTTTAACTTCTTCCATAGCTATTTTTAAAAGTTTATTTTCTTCTTCCATAGCTTTGCAATTTGTTTCCAATTTATTCTTATCCTTGCACAAGTCTTTCACTAAACCCTCAAGACATACAACTTTGCTATTTAAATGGTCATTACTTTCTTTCAATTTACTAATTATTTCTACATGAGAGTTCACTATAGTGTGTGTGTGTGTGTGTGTGTGTGTGTGTGTGTATGTATGTATTAACCTATTTGTGTTTGCAGGGGATGAGCTATGGCTTTATCGGCTCGCCTCTCAACTGTCAATGTATTTTTTTCACGCACGCACACACACACACACACACACACACACACACACACACACACACACACACACACACACACACACACACACACACACAAACACACACACACACACACACACACAAACACACACACACACACGCACACACACACACAAATGAGCTTGGAGAATGGGTACTAGAGGAAAACCCAGACATAATAGATCTCACAGAAACAAAGCTGACGAAAACAATAACAAATGCAGTGTTCCCACAGGATTATTATGTTATGAGGAAAGAGAGGGAAGGAAGAGGTGGAGCTGGGGTAGCTCTGCTGGTAAGAAAAGGCTGGGATTTTGAGGAGTTGGTTGTTCAGGGATGTGAAGGTTTCAGTGACTTCATAACAGGTACAATAACAACTGGAGGACAAAAAATTATAGTCGTAGTCATATATAATCCACAACCAAATGACAGAAGACCCTGACAGGAATATGATCGAAACAACATTGCCACCATTAACATAATAGAGAGGGCAGTTTCTGTTGCTAGCAGGAATCGATCTGGTCTACTAATTATGATAGACTTCAACCATGGGAAGATAGATTGGGAGAACAGCGACCAGCATGGAGGACCAGAAACATGGATAGCTAAGCTGCTGGACGCGGCAACAAGAAACTTTCTAAGCCAGCACATCAAGGAACCGACAAGAATGAGAGGAGAGGATGAACCAGCAATGCTTTATTTGATATTTACCCTAAATGAGTGGGATATAAGGGAAGGTAAGATGGAAGCACCCTTGGGTATGAGTGATCATAGTGTATTAAACTTTAAGTACCTGGTAGAGTTAGGAATTATCTCCCCCAAAAAAAGAACTAGGAAACAAAAGGCTGGCATACCGAAAGGGGAATTATGAAAAGATATAAGTTTCCTAAGGAAAATACCTTGGGACACAGACCTCAGAGCTAAGTCGGTACAAGATATGATGGACTATGTCACCCAAAAGTGTCAGAAGGCAGTAAGCAGATACATCCCGGCCCAAAAGAAAAAAATCCAAGAAGCAAAAGAAGAATCCATGGAATAATTGGGCATGTATAGAAACTGAACAAAAGAGCGTGGAGGAACTTCCGGAATAACAGAACACCAGAAAGCAGAGAGAGATACCAGAGAACCAGGAATGAGTATGTCAGGGTGAGAAGAGAAGCAGAGAAAAGTTATGAAAATGATATAGCAAACAGAGCCAAGACCGAACCAAAGTTACTCCACAGTCACATCAGAAGGAAAACAACAGTGAAAGAACAAGTATTGAAACTTAGAACAGGCGAGGACAGGTATACAGAGAATGACAAAGAGGTGTGTGAAGAACTCAACAAGAGTTCCACGAGGTCTTCACAATAGAACAAGGTGAGGTCACTGTGCTAGGAGAAAGGGAAGTAAACCAGGCGGCCTTGGAAGGGTTCGAAATTACGTAAGAGGAGGTCAAGAGACACCTGCTGGATCTGGATGTTAGAAAAGCTTTTGGTCCAGACGGGATTTCGCCATGGGTATTGAAAGAGTGTGCAGAGGAACTTTACTTGCCACTCTCCATTGTGTATAATAGGTCACCGGAGATGGGAGACCTACCAGAAATATGAAAGACTGCGAATGTGGTCCCAATATACAAAACGGGCGACAGGCAAGAGGCACTGAACTCCAGGCCAGTGTCCTTGACTTGTATACCATGCAAGGTGATGGAGAAGATCGTGAGAAAAAACCTGGTAACACATCTGGAAAGAAGGGACTTAGTGACAAATCGCCAACATGGGTTCAAGAAGGGTAAATCTTATCTGACTGGCTTAATAGAATTCTACGACCAGGTAACAAAGATTAAGCAAGAAAGAGAAGGCTGGGAGGACTGCATTTTCTTGGATTGTCGGAAAGCCTTTGACACAGTACCGCATAAGAGGCTGGTACATAAGCTAGAGAGACAGGCAGGTGTAGCTGGTAAGGTTCTCCAGTGGATAAGGAAGTACCAAAGCAATAGGAAGCAGAGTTACGGTGAGGGGTGAGACCTCAGATTGGCGTGAAGTCACCAGTGGAGTCCCACAGGGCTCTGTACTCGGTCCTATCTTGTTTTTGATATACGTAAATGATCTCCCAGATGGTATTGATTAATTTCTCTCAATGTTTGCGGACGATGCCAAAACTATGAGAAGGATTAAGACAGAGGAGGACTGCTTGAGTCTTCAAGAAGACCTAGACAAGCTGAAGGAATGGTCGAACTAATGGTTGTTAGAGTTTAACCCAAACAAATGTAACATAATGAAGATAGGTGTAGGGAGCAGGAGGCCAGATCCAAGGTACCATCTGGGAGATGAAATACTTCAAGAGTCAGAGAAAGAAAAAGACTTGGGGGTTGATATCACGCCAGACCTGTCTCCTGCAGCCCATATCAAGAGGATAACATCAGCGGCATATGCCATGCTGGCCAACATAAGAGCAGCATTCAGAAACTTGTGTAATGAATCATTCAGAACTTTGTATACCACATATGTTAGGCCAATCCTGGAGTATGCAGCCCCAGCATGGAGTCCATATCTAGTCAAGGATAAGACCAAATTAGGAGACACAGGTAGAAACTGAGTGCCCAAATGAACCACAGAGATATTAGAAAGAACATTTTTAGTGTCAGAGTGGTTGATAAATTGAATGCATTAAGAAGTGATGTGGTGGAGGCAGACTCCATACACAGTTTCAAGTGTAGATATGATAGAGCCCAACAGGCTCAGGAACCTGTACACCTGTTGATTGACAGTTTAGAGGCGGGACCAAAGAGCCAGAGCTCAACCCCCGCAAGCACAATTAGGTGAGTACACATAGATGGAATCACAAGCAATGCAAGTGAACTAAGGGAAATATCACAAGAAGTGAACCCATTAAACTACCCTGCTGGTCGGTGACCTTAATGCCAGGCACCCACGCTTTGATGCCAACTGTCATCAGCCCAATGTCAATGGACGGAAACTGCCACTCTTTGTCAGGGGAAGTGAAAACCTCAAGGTCGTGGGTGATGAACAGCCAACTCATCTCAGAGGAAAAAGATTAGACTATGCTCTCCTGCTGAATGCACAGGACACGGATGCCAGTACACACATTGTACACAGTTTATGTAGTGACCACTGAGCACTGATTACCACCGTCGACATGAACAAGAGAAGGAAAGAGACAAATAAAAGAAAAAGATTATCACTCGAACTGGATATGAGGCCGCACTTCATAAACAGGATGAGTGACTGGTTCACGGAATACCAAATCCCAGAAGACATTGATACATTTATTGATGACCTTAATAACCAAATAGAGCACTGTCTCCGAGTTCCGCGCCGTACGCTTGGGCGCAGTAACCCCCAGAAGAAGAAAATAAAATGGCATGAGAACGATTACATAAAGATGCTCAATGCAAATGTTAGGAGCATGAGTAGAGAGTTCCGGAGGCATCCTACTGAAAGTAACCAAGTGCTATTTAAAACTGTGTGTCAAGTAGCCAGGGAAAAGAAGATTAGAGAGCGGGAAAGATAATGACTTGAATTCACTAGCTCTATTGGATGGGAAACATCTGCAATACAAGTTTGGGCAAAAATTCAGATAGCTAAAGGGACAGAGCCCGGCCTGCGGCTCACAAAGACCCTCAGGGTAAGGCTGAAGAACTAATACACAAATGGAGTGATGCATCCTCCTCCTCCTCCCTCCCTGCAGAAGTAAGCAGGGAACAGCTCTTGCGACATAATGACAGAAGGATTAGGATAACAAGAGCACAGTCTAGTGATGACGAGTATGGGGTACCAATCACAGCCCAGGAAGTAAAGGGGCGCTATGAAAAAGGGTAAATATACAGCACCTGGTGAAGATGGCGTCACCTATGACATACTCAATGCATTGTGTGAAGTGTTTGGAAATCCACTACTCCACCTGTTTAACAAATCATTCCTAAGTGGAGTGTTGCCTACACAATGGAAACATGCAAATAATTGTTCTTCCAGTACCACATCTCTTTTTACCTGGTTGAAGGCATTTTTAAAGTCTAATTTAACTAGTTAATTATTTTCTGGGAGGTGCCTAATATAGGCTCGTGCTGCATGAGCTGCTGCTTCACAGCCATGGGGGGACACTAATACCTAGTTGATGGGATCGAAGCTTCGTTGCAGCTTCCATGCTGATGTTTCTGATAGCTGCCTTGACAACGAGGCACCGAAGTGTGTTACCCATGGCAATGGGTCTGATTCCACCATCCTTCTTCTTAAGGGCAAAAAGGGATGCTCCGGAGAAGAAGTAGAAGAAGAAGAAGAAGGGTATAACTGTATCTGGAATCAGCTCAGTGAGGCAATTGTTGACAAACTTTGTGACCTTTCACAGTAGTGGCTCAGCAATTTCGCCGAGAACTGGGTTTGCAATCTCCTTGAAATGCTGAGGTTTTACTCCAGTGTATCCCCATGCTGAGCCTGGCAGTAATGACATGATAGATTGGTACACTTCTGACGCTTGGATGAAAAGAGGTCCCGTGTCTTGGACATTTGTGTTCTGAGTAGTGGGTTCCCATGGTACTCTGGGAGGGTGCTTCTCGTTCAGTGAGTCGGCAGTGGCAGCATTTCTAGGTGCGATTGTGTCTTCACTGGTCAGAGACCGAATTGTCCCTATTGTGTTACCCTATTAATTTTTTGGGGTAACTTGTGTTCCCTAGCATAAAATTGTCATTGGAACTCTTCGGTCAACCAAGTCAGCTTTTGCGTTGAGGAGGGATGGGGATCAAGTTGTCAGCTCTGGGGAAATTATTTATTGCCCTATTGACTGATGAGGCTAGTGACTTGCCTCCTCTTGCAGGTACGCCTAAGCAAATATTGCCAAACAGGTGCAAATTATGCCATGCTTTAATGGTGGCCGCGGCATTAAGGTTTGCAGACCATTCGTTCACTTTCCTAAGATCTGTATATTTCCCTGCTGCAATTGGGCGTGCTGCTTTTGGAATGTGGGAAAGAGTTCTAGTGGTGGATGCTTTGATTGTCCCCAGGAGGTCATTAGATAAAATGAATTTTGCTGGGATATGTGGGGCTGCCTGGAGGACCTGTGGGCCTTCTCTCTCTACACGGTTCTGTCCATGAACCCTCACAACCATTGTGTTTGCGTAGGGTTCCATCGATTCTAAGGCTGTGAGATTCGTCACAAACTCGACACGTTCCTCTGGGTTGTCTGGGTGCACCTCTATTTGCATCTCTGGGTGAACGTCTGGGTTCATTGTTCCTAGGACCGTGTTGTTGACTAAGGGGTTCCAGGTTAGTTGTAGCAGTCCCCTCCATACCCGGGCGAGCTGAGACATCGGCGGGCCCTGGGCGGGCGTGGCGTGGGAGGGTGGACACGTGTGTAATGTAAGAGGGGGGGAAGGGTTGTTAGCTGTCCATCGCACTCACCACTTATGTGAGTACTTGTCTCCCTCCCTTTTGGTAGGAACCTGAATACTTGCTGTGACCTGTGACATATCTGAGTGCATGGAGGGTAACAGATCTCTGCAACAAGCACTGTGTGGGTGGTGAATGGGTGGGTGGGAGCTGCTCGGGCGCAGGGTGGGCGGAGTGGTGTGGTGGCAGGATGTACAGTGGTGCGGTGAGACAGGCGGAGAAGGGGGGTGGCTGTGACCGGACACCCCTCGGCTTGAGTGGGGGAAGGGGGTTAGTGTGACACTTAAACACTAGTACAGTTTCCTAGTATATCACTGCACAATGGTGAATGAAATATATACCTGAAATCAAACACACTGTGAGCTCGATTAACTCTAAAAATGAATGCTGATATAGGTTTTTCTTTCCCCCTAACAAATTTCTATATATACTGGGTGGCACACGGGTGACCCCCCCCCCCCATCCCCCTCGCCTAACCGCACAACAACATCTCATCCCTGGTTCACTCTAGGCACTTCCCGCCACTCTTGCACCTTCCCAGGACATTCATACAGCACCCTGTGAAGGCTAGGCACGGTGACGTCAGGATGTCACTAGGTAATGGCTCAGAAAACAATGGAGCATCCTCCACGTGTCCGCCTGCCACGGCCGCATGTATATAAATATTGTCGGGGAATACGAGGGGCGAGTAACAGTGTACACCAGATCTTTATCCTAGACACCTGGCAGGATCGCCAATGTCAATACCTTAGTTGTCAGTATAAGTATAAGTATAAGTAACCATTCTTGATATCCTGTCAACGGTCGCCAACGTCGGGGTCTCTCTCTCTACATAGACACCACCCAGTAGTATTAACGACAACTGTTACTCACCGTAGCCCTGCGGGTCTTCACTCAATCCTCGCGGCGCCACTGTTCACCAGCAGAGTATCCCAGTCTATCTCCAGCTGGCCTTATAGCCAAAGACGAGTGAGAACACAGTTTGCTCTCTCCCACCTGTGTGCCCACCCTGACAAGGGCTCTACTACTAACTGCAAGGTCGCCAACTGGTGTTTCCTGTGTCCAGTAACACGTCAGTGGTATTGTGGAATTGTGGTACTAGTGGCAGAGAGCTCACTCATTAAATCTGGTCACAGGCAGGTATATGTCTCTAACACTCTCACTCTTTGGAACTGTTCTATAGCACCAAGATATATGGAGGGATAATACAACGCGAAGGTATTTTGTATTTTACTTAAAAACTTCAAGGTATTATATCCATATCAACAATGAAACATCAAGCACATGCAGGAAGTCACTCTCTCTTCATAAAACTGGGGCTCATCTAGAGGGCAACACTCCCCCTCCTGTCAATGTCAGCTGGGCAGCCCCCCTCACCGTGCGAATGCTTATGTACTTGTTTCTTTGGCGTTAAGCACCTGATTCTTTAAATTCGCAGGGATCACTATGTTTGTAATCAACAAAATATTTTCTATAATAGCAATAGAATGCAATGAATCACCACACTGATCTCGAGTTCAATAAATAATTTCCACAGCAACAAACACAATATCTCACTATAAAGGCGTTATACACGGCAGATCATACTAATGATAATACATACAATTAAATCACGATACTGGCTTCAGACTCAGTAATTCCTTTCGTGGGCGATAACACAATTAATCACTGCACACATGGAAATGTTATTCAACACACCAACATATACTTATATATCGATCAATTCATCAATATCAATAATAATAAGATAAATACTGGGCATACAGCCTAACACCAATAACTGGTACACAATATATATTATCTGACATAAGTTATCATATTAATGTCACATGAAAGAAATCATCAACGACACAGTAAACTCTTCAATAATTCCAGGTGCCTGCACACATTACATATATAAATATCGTTAGGGCTTTCACAGCCTCACTCTCCACAACTGTGCCTTACTGTGACATAGACATAAGTGAGCCTTGCTCACAACATGAAAGATACTCTGGCTAAATATATAGCTGACTAAAAGGGAATTGGGAGGGAAACTAGAATCACCTACTTCCACCTCACTGATGTGGACTCGCCCTCCGGTGAGAGTTGAATTGCTGCTCCTGGTCCTGGCTCTCGCCTCGTTGTAGGGAACCCCCAAACACACACACTGATGCTCTCTCCAGGAACCCAATCAATATCCCACAATAAATGCGTCGTCCCCGTGCTCTGTTCTCTGCAGGTCCGTGCTCCTCCACAACTTCTTGAAGGGTTGGAGTCGGTCTCCTGGCCATCGACTTCTCCTCACAACTACAGCTGCCAACCTACTTCTCGGCTGCAGTCGTCCTGATTCCCAATTAGTTTTCTTCTCCCACTGCTTCCCGGTGGACTGGCCCAGCCGCTACGTTGTCACTAGATGGGTGAACTGTCTCAGACGTTGCATACGTCACTGCACAGACTTCAATTCTTCTTGCACTTGTTGCTCAATATTCCCTGGAGCACTTGTTGCTCAAAATTCTGTCGATTCCCTCTTCGGTCCAACACATGGAATGAAGGGGACATATAACTAAAAAATTCGGGAAAAATCGTAACATTGTGAAATATTTATCAAAATACTACGTAGTTCTGGCAACACTCTGGTGCAATCAGAATTATTTTACGATATAAATTGACGTATTTATGGTACATTTCCATGCGTAATTGGTCAGAATCCGGTGCACCGCGGCTGTGGCACGCCAAAGGTATTGCGTCGTGCGATCTAAACGTCAAATTTTTCGTAATAACGTCGTAAATATCGATGTATGCATAAGGAGTAAATATACACTCATTGGCAACCTTCTCATCCCTAGTTGGGCCATAGGGAGGTCCCAGTCCCCAGTCACCTCGTGTTTCCGATTGAGTGCGGACTGTTTTGACGCGCGCTCAATTATCGTTCCTGGAATAGCGCATTGTTGCATCTACTGCACAAACTCTTATAAAGAGATAGTGCCAGAAGATAAGAGCAGCAAATCTGGCACTCGGTCGCCGTTTTTATCAGTAAAAGAAAGCCGCTTTAGCACGAAGAAGAGTAATATCCAGTGAGAGATGGTGGCGCACCGACACCTCCTCACACACCACCTCATCCTTCCTCACACACCTCCTCAACCTTCCTCACACATTGCAGTGCTACCTTGAGGACCCACAATTCGGACCAATTTCAATAGGTTAGTATGTTTTAGTGTTATAATTTGATATTTGGTAATAATTGTAATATATATGTGCAGGATATATATATATATATATACATATGTATAATATATATATATATATATATATATATATATATATATATATATATATATATATATATATATATATATATATATATATATATATATATATATATATATATATATATATATATATATATATATATATATATATATATATATATATATATATATATATAATAATAATAATAATAAATTTTTTTTTTTTTTTTTTTTTACAATTTTTCAATTTTTTTTTTCGTTTGTTATCAGGGGATTTGCATGGAACTTGCACACCTTGCTCAACGGATGCCTATCTGCAAGGGTGCCAATTATGAACGAAATCGATAGACGTCAAGCTCAGCTACAGGTGGCCAAACTTTGATCTTATTTTACTCAGGTAAATAATTTACAACTTCAAGGTACGTCATAGCTTTCATTTATTAATCAATTTACATGCAAATTACACCTTATATGTAGAGTTTGATCTTCTACAGCCCGATGTAGATATTATAGTCCAAAGTCCATTTGTTGATTTTATAAAAATTTATAAACATCATATATTGCATATTTTTGAAAGGGTAATTTTGAATAATTATATTATTGCACTAAACACTTTTTTAATAAAACTGCTCTCACAAATCCTTTATTATATGCTAATTTTAATATCTGAGTGTTATAGAAATGATTTTAGTTGACACATGTGTTCCCTGACATTATTTGAAAATGTTGAAAATTCGTTGCATAATACGTTGTGTATTTTTTTTCTCCTTTTCTATTTAGGGTGTGATGCTGAAACTTGGATCAGTTGCAGCCCTCTCTATATCCATTTCATAAATAAATTTATAAACAAATTGAACAACGTTTAGTTTACCGTGATATGCCCAATTTTTGAAGGAAGACCTTACAGAGTACTTGCAGACTACATGTGACGCGTAAAATCCATGGGAGCGGGGTACAACTGTCAATCTGACAGAACCAACTTTCGCACGTCCGACCTTGTCAACGTGTCGCCTCAGACTGGTGGTGCCAAAGAGGCGCCATCTCTGAACCCCCTGCCTTTGTGACGTCATACTTGCCAGGGGCGGTTTTTTTTTGGCTCCCTGTGTCACGTCACTGTCAGTGACCAATCTGGTGCCACTGACGTCACACAGTTTTGGCGGCAAAACGGAGGGGCCAGCGCCATATCGGCATCCTGAAGGGCCTAAACAACAGGCCAAAATACTTTTCTTTTTCGAATTTCTCGCCAACGCGAGAACACTACACTCTCCCACATATATCAAACTGATGCCTGCGACGTAGAGAACGCTCGGGTAAAGAGCACATGACTCTTACAGCAGTCGTGGGAGAAATATAAGAGGGTAACACCGTCACAATGTGTATGTGTATGTATATATATATATATATATATATATATATATATATATATATATATATATATATATATATATATATATATATATATATATATATATATATATATATATATATATATATATATATATATATATATATATATATATATATATATATATATAATGATTTTGAATATTATGATAAACTTTAACTGTCCATCAATGCATGTATGGATTAAGCCTCACTAATCGCCTAATTAAAACTAATGGGTTTTCCACATTATCGATGACTTCTCACATATTTATCAGTGTATTAGAATGATTGAGATTGCTGCTGCTGGAACCCACAGATCCCAGACATCTTCAAACACAATAATTACAAGGGCCTCTCTTCACCCTCAGGTCAAACTATTTTCTGAGTTAAACTTCTTCAGACATTGCTTATCCAGGCCTGAGTGTAGAGTTATCCCCTCATTGATAAACCTGCAGTTACCCGTTACTCTTTCTCATACACTAGCTTCACTTACTATGAATGACAATTGCTGGTTATCACCTCTGATGGTTCCCTCCGTCGTCATACGTGGCTCCTCACCAAAGATTATATTAAGGCAAATACTAGCCACCTTACCGTCATATGTTGCTTTCACTCTAACGTAATAAATGAAGAATGAACATAGCATATTAAGACTGAACATGATGAAGAACATATAACATGCTAAGACTGAACATTATTAAGAACATAATTACATGTTAAGGCTGAATATGATAGAAGAACATATAACATGCTAAGGCTGAACATGATAGAAGAGAACATAACATATTAAGGCTGAACATTATAATAAGCCACAAAAAAATCTAATTAATGCTTTCTTCTCTTAAATCACGTGTCGTCACTCTGATTCATACTAGACAAGTTTATATTCTGAAAATACATAGGTAAATATTGTTTTGGAAATAGGAGTTAATGATGTGATTACCAGATAACATAATAAACGTTGGAATGCAGGATTGTTGCGAGCGAAGGTTAGACATACATATGAATAAGTTTTATTCAATATGAATATGCATGGGCAATAGTTCTTCTGGAGTTTTAATTATCTATATGAATCAAAGTACAACAATAATGTCACCTTGATGCTATAGTTGCAGGTTAGTACAGTGACTGGTGTTGTGTAGGAAATATGCACGTCATATATAAATGAGATTAATGAAACCCTCCTACTTTTGTATCAATATATAATGGTCAGCTAACAATTGTGAGGTTCAAGAACTATCTTATGATGTTATAAGTATGTAGTCAACACATGTTTGCTTCAGTCTCAAGACGTTTTGTTCAAATAACAACTGGTGTGATGCATAATATCTTTATTAGTAATATTGTTTAACTAACATTGTCAACTCTTTGTTTTCCTTGTCTAGAGCTTGTGTGACCATATAGCAACTTGGTTGATAGAGGATATCCTCAGTGATCATCTTGTTTATCTGACAATGACAACAAAAAATGCTCTCCTCTCAGGTCAGTATGGTCAGATGTCAACTGGTGTGAAGCAGGATATCATAAACTCTAATAATATTAATTAGTGAAGATAATTAATTTCTTTTGTCTTTTCCTGCTTCTCTTTTCTCCGTCAAGTGTCGTCAAATAGTAACTTTTAGATTCAAATTATAGTTACTTTGGTTAAATGATAGCAACAATGTTTTTCTTTCCTCAGGCTAGTATTACCGACATTTTATTGCGGAGCCTTAATAGTGTAGGACACTTATTAAAGGTCATTTTACAAGGCTGGAGCTATCAGTTCACCTTAGTCTGTTCATCTCTTGTGGGGTTCTGAATATCCTAATTTAGGGAGACCCCCTGCTGGATATTTGAAATGATTAAACAAATAATGTCACAGAGAGATGGATTACTGGCAGACATTTTGAGTCAACTAAAGTCAGAAAAAAACAATTTGAGCTGTGCATTTGGGGTCATTTTGAGGCAGGATAGGCACAGAATGTGTTGATGTTAAATACTGAGGGTGTGCTAATATATTTAATGTCATGGTATTATTAGTTTATATTAGTTCTATGACAAATTGTCTAACTACCTTATATTTGTGAAATACATATTATCTTTACACTATATCGTCTTTCAAATTTTCAAATAACTGTCAATCAATTTATGCCTAAATATAATATAAAATTAAGATTGCTATACATCTGTTTAGTCTTGCCAGCATTGAAAATATTTGTATAAGTTGTTACCAGTTAAGTTCCTGGTCCTGGTAATGACAATATCTACTTGCTGTTCTGTTATTGTTTTTTATATATTACTAATGTACTGTACTTTTTCATATAAAGTTTTTAATTGATTTACATACCACAACTGGCTCTCTCTTGTTACAAGCAATAATTTATCAAATAATAACCGTTGGTATGTTGGATATTTTTAATGTGATCTATTCTGATCACTTTTTAACACGGTTATCGTCTATTATTCCTAAAATGGAAAATCAATTTGCGTAATATTTAGAGTTGGTATTTCACTTAAATAGTATAAAAGTTGTTAATCAAGGATGGTTTATTTTAACAATTTACAGAAACCTCTGGAATCGTGATGGTTTATGCTTAATAACAATTGTGGTGTCTGTTGACAGGCAGGACAGCCCTTCTCAGGGCAGCCGAAGGTGGTCACGACAACACTGTGAAGGTCCTCCTCGACGCTGGAGCAGACGTCAACGCTGCAGGTTATAAAGGTAAGAATCACACTTATGCATCCCAACATTATATAGCACTCAAGTCACACAACACACCACACTTATGTTGTAACAAAATAGAATATTATTGTTTTATAGTACAATACATTGCACTAAGGATGTCTAAGATCCCCAGCCTGCCTAAGAAACAATTAAATGTTCAACATTTATTGTAACATTATTTAAAAGAAATATGCTCTCAAAATAATAATCATTCAGTACCGCAACACATTACAGATATTTTGCTACATAATTCACTATGTATATAAGGACGAAAATTAATTGTTCAGGTATCACACATTACGGAGCACGTTGAATGACACACAACATAATACATTTATGGTATCACTCAATTCTCCACATTTATGACACATCACACTATGTCACATATTGAACATATCACACAATGTCACATATTGAACACATCACATATTGAACACATCACACTACGTCACGTATTGAACATATCTCACTACGTCACATATTGAACACATCACACTATGTTACATATTGAACACATCACACATTGAACACATCACAATATGTCACATATTGAACACATCACACTACGTCACACATTACGTCACATTGAACACATCACACTACGTCACGTATTGAACATATCACACTACGTCACATATTGAACACATCACACAACGTCACATTGAACACATCACACTATGTCACACATTGAACACATTACGTCACATTGAACACATCACACTATGTCACGTATTGAACATATCACACTACGTCACATATTGAACACATCACACAACGTCACATATTGAACACATCACACTACGTCACATTGAACACATCAAACTACGTCACGTATTGAACATATCACACTATGTCACATATTGAACACATAATATACAACTTAAGGTGTTACACAATTCATATTGTGTCCCAAAACACACTTTACATTTGTAATCATACAATGCAATACACTTTATCTGTGACATATTTCACAATACTTATGGTGACAAACTACCATTATGGACACTAAATATGGTGTCTCTCAATACACCATGCATATAAGGGCGCAAAACAAAGAAAAACAAAAAGGTTCAAAGTTTAAGTCACATTGTTTTGCTATTTATTTTATTGTGACTTCTGTTTCTTTTAGATATGATGATGAATAAGGTCGTATTCGAGACGTCATGGCTTTGACTCAAAAGTAAAGAAGAGTTTTTACAAGATGTTTGTTTTATCTCTGGTTTTCCTTTATATTTTGAGAATTAGATTCCCGAAGGGAACTTCTATCGTAAATATATTATAATTTGTTTATTTATTCAATTTTCTTAAATGAAAAGCAAGTTCCTTTAAGGAATACGCAGGCTCAATGGATGAACTTAACTTGTTCTTCTCTGGATGGGAATTAACTTGGATTTAAGGTTATTTACCTTTGACAAAATGTTGCCTCTACAAATCTTCTTCTTGAGCACATATGGATCTTCATGCCAACTGTATTTGTAGAAAATCTATTTTCCTTACTTTGTTAAGAAAAGACAATTTCTTTCGTTTGTCAGCACCTCAGAAAAGATATTACATTTGGACATTGCATATGTCCATAGATTACAAGATAATGTATCAAATCAATTCCCTCTATAGTGACAGGAAAGTTACCAAGTCTTCCACTCTCGAGTGCCCATAAATATCAGCCCATAATCTCAGTACACAAATTCAGTATTGTTATAGATGTGCAGGGATGGACTGCTGATTAATTGCAGTTTTTGAGACTGTAAGATCGATTTACTCTTCAGTCAATACTCGGTTTCAGTTCTGGTACTTTCTATTCCAATTCAATTAACAATTATGAACACAAACATGGGTAAGTGGTCTTTGATGACTTACTATAGCAAAAGAGATGGTGGAGTGGCATAGACGTCAACTTCGAGTGTAGTGGCGAGGACAGGGGAAGTGACTATGAGAGGGGTGAGTCTTTAGATGCGCTGCGATTCTCTGGTCTGTATCCGACATGACAGTGTTATCTGCTAAAATATGACTGGTTCGACACACCCCGTCATTCTCTGAAATGTATAAGGAGGACAAAGTAGTCTTCCTGCAAAAGGTCCGCCATGCTCTGCCATGCTCTGTACTCTTGTATGTAATTTTATGCAAGAAATATAACTGAAAATTCTATAATGTTGGTGATTTCTTGAATTTCACTGAATGTTAGGTTTATAGATTTTATTTGATTTCCTAAGAATGATTAAAATTAAAAGATGTATTACTAAATAAAAAGAACGATAGCAACATTTTAGCTGTTTAGAGTGATAGTAATCATATCCAGTTGCCACTAAGTAAACTGTAGTCGTCTTCGTGCTATAGTGGACTGTATGGGTTGTCTCAGTGTTCTCTAGGTGGCTCACATTTAGGGAGACGCAGCAGGAATAGTGCTGCCTTCATTTTACCTGCCGGATGAAATAAAATTCAGTACTTTACGGTAAAATAAAATATATGTATAACACAACATGCACTGATAATTAATATAAAATATTAGTTTTAGCTTTTGTTTTTAATTCTGGTATTTTGTACACATGAATGATAATATCAACAATGACAACACTTAATATTTTATCGTTGTGAATTTATCTATTGCATAATGTATATTTGTATTTATCTCTAAACCATTGCACTATATTTCAAATATTTATTTGCTAAACATTGGATTACCTAGTTAGTTATAGTTAATTGTGTGGCAAGTAATTGACTTACTGAGGTTGGTTAAAAAGCCTGTGTTATGTCCAAGTGGCTGAAATAGAACAATTAGTGAAACATCTTAACAATGATCCCCTGACAAAAATAATTATCACGAACTGTTCCCATAACATATATTATAATGTATATTATAATATACAATATAGGAATCTGGGTGCTCAAAGTCTTTCATCATCTAGTAGATCATTGTTAAGGCTTATGTAGCTCTCGCAGTGAGCTTCGTACTGCATTTTTATGGAGTTAACTAATGAGGTGGTGTTGATTTTGCATAAATGGTGTCTGGCTCCTTTACTGGAGTGCCTTCGGTGTGGCCTCACACTCAACTTAACTACTGTTTTTCTAAGGTTTGGCACGCTTAGTTTACTTTAAACAGTGTATCTCAAAGTTTATACTGTTTTAATAGATCATGCAAAGGTCTATGGGTATCCTAAACTACTGAAATCGCACAGCTTGATGCACGTGGTGTTTCCTTACTGGTGACGAGTTGTTTATTGTTTGGTTTGTTTATTATTTAGTTCATTTATAGTTATGTCATTTCACCACAATACCTGTCCACGGAGTAGCTAAACACTTTGATGTGGTATACACTGGTGTATAGTGTGTTCTGGTGTTTTGGTGTGTTGGTGTCTGCGAGCTCCATCAACTGTGGCTCCACATCCCACTTCACACTGGTATTTTATATTTCCACATCTATCATTTTTAAACGGTTTATGAAAACTTTAATCAGTTTTATATGACGTTTACACCATTATACTAAGGTCCTCGGGAATAAAAACGGCTGAAACTTAGCGTTAACGACCACGGTGTATACTCGTTTTGGTGGTGGTGTTTAGTATCATGGCAGCGTCTAGTAGTAGTAGGCATCCGTCAATCCCGTGGGGTTATGGGGATGTGCCCTGGGGGTCTAGTTGGATGCAACGTCTGCTCTGGCTGAGAAATCCAACCTGAGGATGGCAGTCCCGACCGCTGCGAACACAGTCAAACGTCGAAGTGGGTGAGTCTGACAGTGGTCGAGTCCTCCTCTGAAGTCTATTATCCTCCACCTGCCTCTTCAGTTCACCCTCGAATTGCTGAAGTCTTTTCTGCCTTTTGCATCTCCAGGCAGATCTGTCCGTAGCTGCTGCCTCCCAAGTGTTGATGTCCATGTTCGTGTTCTTGGGGTCGCGTTTTCAGGCGTCTTTGAAACGCAGCTGGGGTCTTCTGGTGGCCCTCTTTCCTGTTGCCAGTTCTCAGTGCAAGAGGTCCTTCGGTATGCGGCCATCTTCCATGCGTGTGGCATGACCCAGCATTCGCATGCGTCTCTGCTTCAGGAGAGTGAACATTGAAGGGATTCCTGTTTCCTCGAGTACAGTGTTGTTGGTGACGTGGTCTCTCCATGTAATGTGAAAGATGCGTCTCAGGTTCCGCATGTGGAAGGTATTGAGCCGTCTCTCCTGGGGAGAGGCCAGGGTCCCGGATTCGGAGTCGTAGAGAAGTGTACTCACGACACATGCCATGTAGACTCGTCTAAACACTAGCTATATCCACACCTAGGCGGGCATAGTCACCCCACCCTGTTTTAAAGATCAATTTATACAATCGTTAACCACCCTTATCTGATTAAACAAATATGTTTTGTTTATATGTATTTATTTGGGACTATTACCATGATAGGCTTATAGCTATTGGACTATTTAAAAATATCCTGGTATGGAACCCATTATAGATGCCTTCCTGGGGTGGTGTCTTCAAAACGATGTTCATATGTTGACTAAACATTCTCTATGCCCTGGGTGGGCTCGACTTTGTTCCATAAATCGCTAGACATAAGCCTTGTGCTCTCTCTTACACCATATAACTCACACATGCTATACTCTATTTTGATGAAAAATTTCCACATCTTTATGGGAAGGAAATGATTGTTTGGAGTCCATTATTTAGGACTGTGGCAAGACGAAAATTTACCATGTTTACTCCCCATCGTTTTGAAAGTACAAACGCAAATTTTGTTTGCACCTCTGTGCTGCTGTCCTTTGACGGATGGGCCGTATTGATATTTGTAGATTTTCATGTGCTAATGCTGTGGACTGCCCAGGATCTGTAGTCTCCCCCTTTGGATTCTAAGTGTACTAGTTTGTCTTGTGTTTTCAAGGACGTAGCTCCTTTAGACTGAACTTTAAAAATTCCCTGTCTGGGTGGATAAATATGACTTTTCCTAACTGTCCTTGGTCCATCAGAACAGTATCACCAGGTTGTATATTAACTTTGTTATATGGGGAATTTATCCCATAATGGTGCTCGCTTAGAGATATTAGGTACTCCTATGTCCATATTTCATTCCACTTAAACATTATGTTGGAGAGATGCTTGTTCTCTTGTACTAAGTCAATCACCCACGTATGAGGGATCTCTGACATCATCATCTGGTAAGGAAGGTACTGGAGTCATGGGTAAACGGTACATTTTCTTTTTTTTTGAGATATATATACAAGAGTTGTTATATTCTTGTACAGCCACTAGTACGCGTAGCGTTTCGGACAGGTCCCTGGAATACGACCGCCACGAAGAACCGTTTTTACAACCAAGTACCCATTTTACTGTTGAGTTAAACAGAGGCTACAGTTAGGGATTTGTCCTCAGTAAATCCTCCCCGGCCAGGATACGAACCCATTACAAGACGCTTGCAGAACACCAGGTGAGTGTCTTACCATTACACCACGGAGACTGGCAAAACATTAAGTGACCTGGACTACTGGCCACCTGAGATATAAGTCAATGGCTGATTATTTATTCTAGACCCGATCTCTGTGACTACTGTTTGGAGCTCCATGAGACCTATCTTCTTCTTTCATCAAACCTCCGTGCCATGGAGCTCAAGGTAGGATGAATTTCGTTTACACATTTTTTTCCAGTGCATTATAGGCTTCGGGATAACTTGAGCAGTCACATCAGGTGTTACTTATAAACTGATCTAGTAGCTGCACAGGTAAATAAACAGATGTACACCTTATCAGATGTCCATCTTCTGTACCTGTATATGGTTTTTATCATATTCCTAAGTTGAGAGAAGCTGCACAGTTTATGGTGTTGACCGCTGGTTTATCAACAGCGGTCATGGATTGTGTAACAATGACCAGTGGCTTTTGGGCCAACAAGCATTAACTCACTATATAGGCCCCTGGTGCTCAATTTCAACCTTAAGAAAGTACTTAATCTTCCTCTTGTTAAGTGATTCAGGAAAATTTCCAATAGAGTCTAGATCCTACTGTTTATGTACAGACTCCAGTCCATCATCAATTATGTGACTGATTTCTTAAAGTGATTGTTCTTTGGCTCAGTCATGCTACTATGACAGTTTCAGAATATGTCTGCTCAACAGGAGTTGTTGCCCTAAAGCGCAACACTGGCCGGGACATTAACTTCCCTCCTGTAGACTCTAACAAGTACATTTCTAATGTTTGATTCCCCCAAGATAAATGAATTGTTTTAATTAGCACCTGTAAGGCTGCCAATATCTGTTATGTATATGGAATTTATCTGGTGGTCTGCTAAGATAAGCCCCATTTTGTTTATTGAATCTTGCTGTGGCTCCGAGACCAGTCACTTGTAGGACTGTCGGCATTGATTCCACAACAAATACATACAATGGTCTTATACATTTCCCTAGAGGAACTAGAAGTTTTACTACCTTGTGTTCTTGGTGCCTTGTTATAATTTTATGATCCAAAGTAAAGCTCGTTGTGTAGAACTTTCCTCTAAGTAAGTGAACCTCCTGGCCTCAAATCAATAAGTTCAAAATGTCTAAGGTTGAGTGACAGTCTAAGTAAAATCCACATGCTTACTGGGTCGAAATTACTACATGACACCTTATATACACAATATTTACATAGCCGCAACAAAGGACATTTAATCACGAAGTTAACAAGATATTTGTATTTCAAACCTCCTCTCTCTCTACACCCGCATCCTCTTCCTGAATTTCATCTCCCCATCCCTCTACCTCCCCCATCCTTTCCATTCCCTATGGACATCAATCCGAATAACAAGATACAAGTCACATCAATTAGTTGTCACTAAGCAAATATGATTTATGAACATGGAGTACACTAGATAGCGTGGGACAGGCTGCTAAGTTGTTGACAAGGTGGTTGGTAACGTTACTTGCCCAGAGTTGTATCCTTGATTTACATTACAATTCTGCTGTGGTTGAGCCTCACTCTAGGAATGTCAAAGAGATATTTGTTTCTGGTGTGATGACTGTGAGTTCTATTTCAGCCTTCTGAGAAGAGTTTAAGGTGAGGATTGGCATTGCAATTCAGAGTTTTTGTGGATATAGAGAACACTGAGAATGTGTTTCTGGATATTTAATTAACATGTTCCAGGATTTCGGTAAGAGAGCAGAGTTGTTTCTGGGACTCGAATTTTGTGATTGTTCTAATTGCTGATTTTTTGTTGAGTAATTAGAGGTAGACGGTAATTAAGCGTGGTAGACCCTCAGGGATAGATACTGTGAGATTATCCCTTTTTTGTGGTGAACAGGTTACAAGAAACCTCAGTCAGAAAGAACAGAACTAGCATCAAACAAATGCTGAGGGCAGATTATACTTTAATGACTGACCAGGGATGCATAGAGCAGCTGCAGGAGTCCAAATCCTTGGCACTCCTTATCCACTGGGTCATGGAGCTTCTAGGGGCCTCAGAGGGAGGTCGTCAGAGGAGCTTCAATGGTCCTCACAACAAAATTAGAATTTATATATGATGTATATGGCCATGAACGCAGTTCGAATGCAAGTAATCCAGGCAACATAAAATGGATCACGGTAGTATCACAAATAATGCAAATAATGGCAAAGCCAATACTTGGTGCAAAGGTCTGAAGGTGTGAACGTAGAGGCACTTGTTGAGGTAAAGAGGTAGAACGTAGAGGTAAACAATTAGTTTATTCATTAAACTTAATGCTAACGGTACATGGCAAGAATAATCTGACGTTACGTTAATGTCGGACGTGGTTCTTGACAAGGCTAAACTAGCCGGAACAACTGCTTCCGGTTCGGACTGCTCGCAGTATTGCTGACCCTGTCTACACTTAACAAAAAGGGGGCAACCACTTCAAACACAATGACAGCTTGACGAGACTGTGGCAAGTAACAATAACATACAATGAAAGACAACTGTCCTCGTCGGTGCCAGATGTGAATCCGGGATCAATGAGGGTGATTATAGTTGCAACAATACACGGCCCCACGTTGGTGCCAGATGTGAGATCCGTGGCCAGCGTGGGGTGATTGATGACTGAATGACAACAACTGACAGACTTGTCACTGAGACAAGTCTTCGTGCAACACTCAGTTGACTACTTTACTTTAATCAGTAATTATGATTACGTTACTTTGTCACCAAGACATGCAATCAAAACAAATGTCAATAAAATCAACAATAGCTACGGGTAATTAGCAATCCCTGAGTAATCGTACCAGGATCTGTCAAAGCTTGACAGCTCACTTAATTCACGAAGAACTTACGTTAAAGCTCGGCATCACTAAGACTGCTTAACTAACATCGATCAGTCAATATGATTACTATTCACCACGTATTAAATTACTTTAAATTAATGAAATGACACACAAGAATGATTTAACACAAGTATACTGACGTCTCGAGCTACTGAACGCAAGTACACTGACGACACTGAGTCTACACAACATGGTAATAATATTGTACACACCAATACGGGTCACTGAGACCAACAACAATACACTAAACCAAAGTACACCAGGTCACAGAGACCACCTAAATATAATAAACACAACACACCACATTGACACATTCACGTGTCAATAAATCAATAATAAACACAAAGTAAATTAGTCTTACTTGGACTTACAGCAGGTCCCTGGAAATAAAGACAGAACGTCACGGACACGGGTTAACACACAGTGATGGTATAACAATAAACCACACTAAACACAGTAAGATACACACATCACAAAGACAACTAAATGTGTAAGAACTGAATGTGTAAGATGACAATCACACTGAAGATCTGGCTACAGTATTCACACAGAAAAGCTGTAGTAGGTATTTACCTATCGTGCTTCCTCGGGGAATCGAACTCGGTCCCGTTGGGAAACTAGTGAGAACGAACACCGGACGGCTGAATTAAATTCAACACAAGGAATTTTCACAACAAAAGAAGATACAGAGAAATTTATGTTTGAGTACTCACGTTAATTTATACCGGTATGACACACTCACAAGCATACACACACTCACTGCTCCAGCTGTTTATTGAAGACCACACACTGGAGATGACGGAGACCGACGCTCAGAGGTAGAGAGCGAGGTGAGGCGCCAGGCCCAGGGGCCTGAGGTGGTGAGGTACGGCGGGGAGGTGTTTCCTGTGTGCTCGAGACAGATCTAGGCGAGAGTCGCCTAATATTTTTCCACTAATAAACTTGGTAACCCGCTCGCAGTTAAGCACCAGTTTTGAACACAAGTGTGATATATTGCTGAAGGCTGAATGAAAGCACGCTAGCACAGATGTATGTACATATATAAATATATATAGGGGGGGGGGGCGCCGCGAGTGATGCCAGGAACACAATGGCGAGGACTGGAAATAATCTAAGTCCACGCTCATAATATCGAAGATTTTCACACGGTCATCACTCAAACACATACAATCGTTTCCTGATTCTTATATCTCACTGTTACGGGGCAATGAAATGACGGATTGCTCTAGGTGAAGCCGATGTCCCATTGTTACTCTGAAACAGTCCGGTTGCACCTGTTGGTGTCTCATGTGACGGCTATGACTTCACTTATCTTCTGAATTAACTTCTGACGGAGCCCGCAATCGCTGGATTCTACAGCAACGATCACAGAGCGGCGTAGAATCAACTTGGGCTGGCTGGAGGTTGATATAGGCAGGAAAAACCAAGGTCTTGGCCAGGACCTGACCTCCCGACGTCTCGACAGCACAGATCCTACACACAGAAACACTCTCCTGAGGCGCAGGAATCTCACACCAGCAAAGTTTTGGCACGAGAATTCGGGCAGCGGCTCCTTTGGTGCCAGGCACTCGACCAATCTGGTACGAGCCTCGGCAGAGGCCTTCGTGCCGCTTCCAATAAGAGTAAAGCCGGCAGGAAATGCTGATGACGTCACGTCACCGGCAAAGTGGAGCCGTTGGTACTTGAGGTGGTCCCCTCTTCCTACTCTCTCTCTCTCTCTCTCTCTCTCTCTCTCTCTCTCTCTCTCTCTCTCTCTCTCTCTCTCTCTCTCTCTGTGTTGTCAGGTGCCCGAGGTACAGAATTCAGGGAAAACCTGTAACTATTCACACAGAATACTTACGTCAACGAGAGTTACTTCTTTGGAATGCTGAAGGCTTCCCCTTTCGAAAGGGATGTGATTTCACTAGTCTATCTCCACTACCAAGGAAGGTAGACTTTTGTGCACACCCTGTGCACATCTCCACCATTTTTTGAGGCAAAAGGTTTTTTCCTACTATTACCTAACAGATGTAAGTTAGCTGAGAAGTGACCAAAAACCCAACTTCTCACAGATACCATAGGTGAGATATGGATAAATGAGTGAATAATACAGAGTAACAAGGGCAGGGCGAGGAACATACTATCATGATCTTACTGTAATGGTATGTGCAGACCATAGCTCCTTCCCCTTCCCCTTCCTCGTCCTCTTCCCCCTTCCCCTTCCCCTTCCTCGTCCCCTTCCCCCTTCCCCTTCCTCTTCCCCTTTCCTTCCCTCACTTGCCTCCCCTCCCTTTGGTCATCCCTCCCATTTGTCACAGTCTGACCCTCGTGGTCATGAACAGTTTGAAGTCACTTGTTCCCCCAATCCGTTTTCCCCTCTCCCTCCATCTTCCCAGTGACGAACTGGAAATAGTACCTCAGAGCCAATAAACTTGTGCTCTCAAATTACACGTGGGTGCCCAGCCAACGTTTCCCACAGAACAGTCGTTGGTGCTGTTCCAGTTACTGGAGTTTTCTGTCAAGAGGAATTGACCCTTATGGTCAAGCCTGGTTCTGATTGGTTGAAGCTATGGAGGCCTGTGGAGGCGGGGTTCCCCAGGGTAGTGCCTGTCCATGCCATTGGCCAAGCTTCTAGAACACCCAGTTGTGATTAAATCCATTGGCCATAGGCTTGGAATAGGCGGAGTTAAATTGGGCCTAGGAACTAAGTGGGGGGAGCCTGTCCCACTGGTAAGCGTTTTTAGAAATGATGAGTTAGTGTGTCTTGGAGTGTACTGGGGCCCAGATATCCTGATCTGGGGGGGCAGCCACTCAACATCGTGGCCGAGGTTGCAGGATAAAGGTAATGTCTGTCAGAGCTTTGGTACAACAGTAAATGCACCTCAAAATGTTCCCATTGCCTCTTAGGATGTGTTAGGACATTTCAAATTTGATTTTTATTTACGTGCTTTATTTAATAAAAAATTATTTGTTCCAGTGGTATTCAGTTAATTCCCCTTTTTAATATATTTTTTCTACTTGGTCACTTTTATATGTGGTTGATGGTTGACTTGGAAAGTTCCTGTGTTCTCCTCCATCTTATGAATATTAAAGTTGCTCTTGAATCCCCCTTCAGTTCAGTAAGATTACAGTATTAATCCATTAAGATTTATTTACTTGCCCCTTTGAGTTCCATGATTATTGAGTCCCTTACTTCCTGGGGAAACAATAATTTAGACACATTTATTTATGGTTGGGAAGGTGGTGGCAGTGTTGTAATGATTTTAATTATTAGTTATAAATTCATAACCCCTGTTCTTGTTGTGTCCTCCTTGCTTAATATTCAGCTTATATTCGTGGCAGTCCAGTGAGGGGTCACACTGGATTGTAACAGTGTTAAGCTGGGGTATTGAGTGAAGTAGGGAAAGGGTTATTACAACAAGGGTAGCGTTAGAACTATTACATTACCTTGTCCATCATACTTTCATTCTAATAATAGAACGTTTGCAATGTTAGTAATGACGGAAACACAACTAAAGCATTTTTCTGGTCAGAATTAGTCGAGAACTTGTCCGCTTGTGACCTGGTTCCATGCAGGGAACCCTCACTAACACCAATTAAGTTTTAGTGCTTTGAATAAGTTTTATGGAGCTTAGCGTCTGAGAGAGTACACAGACCATCCACAACACTTGACTCGGGGCAGGCAAGAAGCAACACAGAACATACACAGTAACATCACACAGAGAGCATAGAATAACAAGAAACACAGAATAACAATAATACAGATAACAGGGCACACACAGCAATATAACATAAAAGTGAAAACAAATAACAATAAAAACACATGGGAACATACAAAAAAACAAAAGCTACACAACCCTGACGGGGCGTGCCAAACGTGTCAGTAACGAAAAAAATGCACAGAGAAACACATTGATACCAAAGGTAAAAACAAAACAAGAAATACATATATACAACTTAAAACATACGCAAAACACACGCACCATGTGTCACACCACTCAACAGCAGACATCATACCATAAAACAAGAACACAGAACACACACACGACACACAGCACAGTCAAAGAAAATTACACAAGGGGGCGTTATTGGGGATGATTAAAAGTTGTTCTAGTGCAATCAAAATTTATTGATGTTTTACATGTGAAAAAGGCTGCACCTGGTCCAAGTTTCAGCATCGCAGCCTAAATAGAGAGGAAGGAAAAAAAAAACATATTTTAGACAATTTATCAAAATTTTCCACCATTGCATAGCAAACACAATTGTCAACCGAAATCATTTCCATGACACTCAGCTATCACATTACTGTATAATAGAGGTTTTTAGGAATATTTCTATCCCAAATGTATTTAGTGCAATACAAATTTTCAAAGTTCCCCCCAAAAATATGCAATAACATAATGTTTATAAATATTTATAAAATCAATAAATGGACTTAGGAAAATAAAAATACACAATTGTGTAGAGGGATAAACTCTACATAAATTGTGCAAGTTTCATGTAAATTGAATAATAAATGAAAAAGTAATTCAACCATGTAGTTGCTAATTACTTACCTGTAGGAAATAAAGGTCAAAGTTCAACCACCTGTGGCTGAGGTTGATGTCGACCAATTTCATTCAAAATTTGCATCCTTGTAGATAGGCATGCCTTCAGTAAGGTGTGTAAGTTCCATGAAGATCGCCTGATAACAAAATAAAAAAAAATAAAAAAACAAATAAAAAAAATAAAAAAAAAATCAAGCAGTTATAAAAAGGGTACCACCTCTGGTGCCAATGTGGGGACCCATAGCCTCGGAGAAGAAAATAAAAAGTATTCAGAGGAGACCTTGTTGTGTCTCACTGAACACTAATATTATCTACTCCTACCACCCCCATTCTTTTGTATGTACACATATATTTTTTTTATTTGAACTTTGTTACAAAAAAGGAGTTACATATAGGGTACAAAGATGGTTATCATAGGTTGTAGAGTTCCTTCAGCTCCTCAGATGGCGGGCAGGAACCCAGAATGCAGTGCGCATTTCCCCTCTGTATCGCCATGCTGAGGCGCTGGAAAAGAAAGCTGGCAGCTCCAGGGTCCCTTGTTGTTTCAAAGAGCCTAGAACCCAGTTCCTTCAAAAAACCTTCAAAGCAGTTATATATTTACCATTATTTATGATGTAATATCAAAATATAACACTAAAACATACTAACCTAAAATAATTGGTCTGAAATATGGGTCCTCAAGGTGGCACTGCAATGGCACTAGTAGGGACCTGCCCCGTAGCCAGGGTCAGCTTCCTCAGGGGCCTTTCTTGGCTTGGTGGTGCGTCTTCTTGTCCTTCATGTTGAAGTACCGGTCCCGAATATCACTCTGTGGTAGACCAAGGAGGTTCGTCAGAGATCCCATCATATACCCAGCGTTGTAGTTGACAGCTGTCATTGACATGGCGAAGTCTGCCATTACTCGAATAACATATTTGTCTTTGGGGGCGAGTTTCCAAACTCGGTGGTGTAGAGACTCGTTTGAATTCTGAGTCTTTCCCTTCAGGCACTTGGTCATGTTGTCCTCCGATACAAGATTGTTGTATATCTTCAAGACTTCAGTCATGTGAATACTGGGTAGCTGAAAATGTACTTTCATCGTCTTGTGTGAACGTGGGGTCATTTCATTTGTAATGTCTTGCTGGTGGAAACACCAAGAGTCTTTGCCTTTAGGGCAATGCATGTGCATTGACTTTTCATCCGTCGACGTTGCATGGAACAGTCCAGACAGGCAGGCATCCCTCATTTGTTTCCAGTCCTAGTTGATGTTATCCCTAATGGCTTTGTAAAGTAACTTGCCAACTTCAGAATGGTGTTGTCAGTTAATTTTCCCTTCCCATTGACCAGTGACATTCGTCTGGTCTTTTTGACAGGCTCTTTTGTCACCTTCCATTCGACAGCTGTTTTCTGAAAGTTACAAAGCTGTGTTGCAAGTCTCTTGCTGAAGTGATTTATGCACTCGGCCTTATCCACTCTTAGGTCTGCATATGGTCCATCATCATTATTCATTGCACAAATTTTATTGAAGGCTGAAGAATCACCATCACCGACCAAGGTCGTATACCTGAGTTTTTTGTCTAGAGATCGACCCCACATCAATACCGCGGCATCCGGTTCCATATTTTTGGCAGTTCCATTGTAGTTCTTGTCACAATCCGGTAAATGTTTACCCATTTCAGTGTCAAACTCAGCCTGTGTTATTTTTCCATTTTGTTTTCTACGCTTGAACGCAGAACACTTGGTGAAGTTTTTGCAGAAAGTATTGTGGTCCACAACAGCCCTGTGAATATTTCCACAACAAAAGCAGTGCCAATTTGTGAATGATGGCCCCTTGTATGCCAAGATCCATCAAAGGACACATCAATGTCTAGGACGCCATCAATGGGGTGTCTATCCAAATGATCTTTGTAATGACTGAATATGATACTGCGAGTGTTTTCTTGCAAATGCACCCATCTCTCATTAGCAGCATCTCTTATCTTCTTCTGGATCTCGTTATATGGTTATGTGATACAAATTTTATGTTATTTATAGAACACATGCTTTGGTAATATGTATATCCGTTGCCATTTAGCATGTTGCTGTAGAGTAAGGATATTAGATTTTCATGATTTGCATTCAATGCTTCAGTATGTTTACAATAACAAAAACTACAGGTTTTTGTCACTTGCAAATCATGTTGCACAATTTTAATTTTATGACGTGCCGTAGCCTTTGAGCAGTACTTGAATATACAATTGTCATCTAGGTAATTTTCAAGCCTCTTATCTGTCACCATTAGCACTGACTCACGTGGATTTATTCGACATTTCCCTTCACTGTCACTGTCACTGCCACTGGCATTATCATTTTCTCCTTCTTTTCCTTCTCGGAATAACTTCACTCGTTTTTTGGCACTGCTTTGGGTACATTTATGCTTTGTGGAAATGTTGGGAGTTGCTGAAACATCATGTGAGGTGCTGGGCCCTTCAACATCAAGAGCGGTGTGTTCAACATCTGGAGCTGTAAATGCAACATCAAGAGTGGTGTGTGCATCACCTGGAGCGGTTGGTGGTGTGGGGCAGGGTGGGAGAGTGTGTAGTGAGGTAGCGGCCGCCGCCACACTCCTCACAGAGAGGCCACCTCTATCTTCACTCGTCAGAATTTGGCTTTGCAGCAAAGCGGCTGCAGATGCTTTCCGTTGCAGCTTTACAAGGTTAGCGTGTGTGCCTCTGGCACTTAGAGCTTTCTTTCTGTTCGACACGCGTGGCATTGTGCAGTAGATGCAACAAAAAATGTGATATTCGAGCGAGACCGCGTGGACAATAGCTCCACCAGCAGGGAGATACAATGTGTAACTGACTCAGCTGAACCCTCCCCCTTCTGTCACTCGAGACTGTTGCCAATGGGTGAGTTTATAATTTGTTTATGCATAACAAGCTATTTTCCACGCTATTACAACATAATAGACATTTATAACGTACGACACAACACCCTATGGTGCACCCAAGCCACGACGACCGGATTGGGGACAGTTGCGGCTGGGAAAATTACTCTAATTAAGTTATTTTTTATCATAACATAAAATGGTTTGCACCACGGTGTTGCCACAACCTTGTAGTATTTTTAGAAATTTTTCAGACATATTCGATTTTTGTCGAATTTGTTAGGAATAACGCCCCCACAAACAAAAACAACAGGTTGCAAAGGCCAAATGAAGATACATCTGAACAGGCCCACGCAGGAGCCAGAAACAAACATCCACACCACACACTCGCACACACAAAAACACGCACCCATGCACGCAGACACTGGGAAACAAAATCCCATACAGACACGCAAGAAGACGCACCAACCAAAACAAAGACAAACAAACAAACTAAACCCAAACACACGAACTACTCATATTTATCCGGGTACTCCCGCTCCCGAAAATGTAAGTAGTAAGCCTCCCAAACCAATAGCTCGTCATCAGAGATCAGACGACCAGGAGCCGCACAAGGCTGAGGCATTAAATTCGGTACCCCAGTGACAAAACCCCCTCTCACCCGCAGAACCCAAATGGAAGAAGACTTCCATGGAAATTTCAATTCCTTTTAAGGGTCTGATTTTGGTGTGATCGGTTAAGGTGTACCAGTTATGTCAACCTCCTCGTCCACCACCTCGTCACGAACACCACCACCTCGTCACGAGCACCACCACCACTCGTATCCACCGGCCCACCAGCCGAGGAACCCGGTCCACCACCGGGTCAGCAGGCAGTGGGGAAACCTCCCCAACCACTCCATCACAAGGCGACAGGTGCTGCACCACCAATGGAGGGAAATCTTCTTCTCTAAATAAGTTCACAGGAGCAGCCGCCACTCCAGTACAAGCGGCTGCCTGGTAAAGGCCACCACCAAAAAACATGCTCGTTGCTGCCCTGCATGGAACGCCTGCATATTGTAGCCCATCAAGGTAACCATTATTTCTATTTCATTTTCAATTTCAATTTCAAGGTAACCATGGAGGGAAACAGGTGATTTGAGCCACAGGGCAAGAGTCCGGGTTCCACATGAGACACCACGCCACCTGCCGGAAGAGACAGAGTTCATCCGGATGGAAACTATAGTCCCAAACTGGCTAAAGTACCATCAAAGTATGGCCTCTGTGAACTCGAACGGCACACAATGCAGTACCACATATGTCACCGAGCAGCATTGATCAGAGATACCGACGGTACCACCGTCCCCAGGGAGAGTAAATGAGCGCCCATCATAACCAGCCACAAAGTCCTTATAAACAGCAGTGGAGTGAAACTTCACAAGTGCCCGATGGGTAGTTAACAGTTGGAGCCCATACACATCGACAACACGAACATGTAGCATATCCAACAGGACAATCTCAAGGGCAAGGTATGATACACGTCCAGAAAATTCCAGACCCAGGGTCTCAGAGCAGCAGAGCCATCATGCCAGTGAATGGCCGTAAAGTTCAGCTGGTCGATGCATAATGAACTTCTCTCAGTATTTGCTGGCAACCTATTCCATCAGCTTAAGTGACTGAAAGTTCATCAACCAACCTGTTATAATTACTGTTAGTTCCATTTGTTATTTTATGTTTGTCATGTATATTTCGTGTTCGAAGCAGCAGAAAAATGCTGTTAAAATATATAAAATTAAATACATTTTCAAGATCGGGCAATGTTACTCCAGCTTTGGGGTTCTTATGACATTTTTTTTTTTATTTATATTTTTACATGCAAGCATGCGATTTAAATTACAATAAAACATAAAATTAGAAACATAACAGAACAAAACAAGAAACCGCCGGCCAGAAGGACCGACAGAACAACAAGTACCAAAGCTGGAAAGGGTACAGGAAATGCAGAATAAATACACAAAAGGTTACAAAATAGAGAACAATACAGAAAACAATCACAAACAAGCATGCAATGCAAGCAAAACAAGAACATAGCAACAAGTTAAAACATTTTAACAGTATGAAACAAAACAGAAGCGCCGGCCTGAAGGACCGACAACGAAGCACAACAGTATGAACAAAATGAAATATAATAAAAAATACAATAAAATAGCACACCACACAACCAGCCAATAACAACAAAAAAATATAAAAAAAACATACAAATGAAAGACAAACACAACACATAAGCATAAAGTAAAACACATAGGGCACTGTAATAACACAAAATAAATACATGAAGACTAAAACACACACCAAGCCACCCGCCCCGCCACAAACAAAGGGAGAGTCACGGGCACAAACTACCGAAAGGCAAACAAACCGCCAGAAGGGCACACAGCACAAAAGTAAGCACAAAAGTAGAAAATCATCAGACATACTTGCCCGGAAACACATCCCGAGGGAATCGTACATGGAACGCCTCCCATCGCAACCACTGCCAAGGGCCCTGACCATCCACCGGGGACGCCATATCATCCAGGACATTGGCCACAAACACCCTCAAACAGGGCACCCAAATGGAATCACTCCTGACCCGAGTGACCGGCACACGCTCCCACACCAATGGAACTGCCCCACCCTGAAAGTCCAGCGCCTCCTCGCAGATCGGTAACAGAGCAATCCGCGCCCAGTGACCCAACGGCATCACAGACTCCGGTAATACAGTCCCCAACGGACATCCTCAGAGGAGGGAGCCGGACAGAAGGCACCATCACAGGGGCACCAGCGTCCACGGGCACACCACCGGACGACCGCCGGGATACCGAACTGCGCACATCCTTCCGCAAGGTCACCACCAGGCCTCGCCCAACCCCTTCATCCCCACCATCCCTGGCAGCGGAGGCCACCACGCCCCACCGCGGAGAGGCCCCCGGTGGAGAAGAAACATCAGGCACACCCGAGACACAAGCACCAACGTCAGCAGGCACATGGACTTCCGCCACCACTAACTGCGGAGCCAGCGACGCATCCGGAACCACTCCATCCACACCCAAAGACCCACAGTCACTAAATTTCCCAACATCAGCCCAGGCAGACGACGAACGCCGGGAACGTTTGGGCACCGGCCTGAGATCGTCAGAGCCGGAAGCTGACTCAGAAACACGGGCCCCACTAGCTGGACGAACTGACGCCCGCCGCAGAACAGCAGCAGCCTCGACCACAGGGGGAACTGGACCACACACATCAGGGGCCCCCACAGCCACCCCAGCACCCAGCACAGCCGGGACCCGAGGCTAGGATGCAGGGCCAGGCGCAGCAGCTGAAGTCGGTTGTGCACACGGCAATGCCTCACAGGGAGCAACAGGAAGGTCGACGGAAGCAACAGCGACAGGAGCAGGAGTAGCATCCGACGGCACTGCAACATCCGGAGGAGGGTCGATGACAACTGGGGGAACGTCGGGCGACGCAGGGGGAGCCTCACCAACGAACGGGACGCTCACCTCCTCACCCCCGAAGTCCTCGTCCAGAGAAGTCCTCGTCATGACATGATCCTGATGAAATTAGGAGGAGCGCTACTGTAAATAGGAGAAAGCAGTTCTGATAGTAAGGTACAGAACTTTGGTCTAGTTCCCATGAGTGAATCGTGTGTGGCCAATATGTAACCTGTGGCAGAGTTGTAACCTTGGGTTACAGTGCTAGAGGGGGAGGAAGGGGGAGGTCAGAGGTCGCAGTTAATGGTATTTAGTTTTTTTTTCAATACACGACAATCTGTCTCTAGTGGTTGCGGAATGCATTTTGAATCACTGAGTAGAACTCTAAAAAAGGAATAGCATTTTTGGAGATTATACCTACTACAGAGGTGGAATAGCTTGTATAGGATTTGTTCAAAACATGATGGAAAGGGTTAACCCCACACTGCACAGAGCGGTTTTAAGCACAAGATCAGAGTGCCTCAGGGCGCTCGTAGGTATAGCGTAGGTTTTAAAAGTTCCACGTGGTTACTCGGGCATGAAATGGATGCCTGAGGCCTCCTGGTGGTGGGGAGCCCCAGGTTTAAGGTAGCAACCATGTCTGATGCATCATCTACGAGCTCCCGGTCTACGGTCAGCCGCTGTGTTGCAAAATGACTCTCAGAGGACAAAATAGAAGACATGTTGTTTGATGAACGACCGATTACTGATGATTTAGATTACAGCTCAGAGAAGTACTGTCATCGTTTTCACCCCATTCCTTCCTTCCTTAAGTAGTTAGGGTTAATCCCGCGGGTTTTCGCCCCCCTTTTACTTGAGATGCCATTGCTCACCCTAGGGGGGCCCCCCCAGTCAACCAAGGGCTGGCCTTGAATTGCATCCCTGGCGAGTGGGGAAATCCAACCTCACCTCTGTTGCTTTCGGTCGGACTTGCCCGCTGTGACACTGGAAGAATACAATCCTTACCTCTTTAAGTCAAGGTCGATAGCTGGGTGTTCATACTAGTGTCCCAGCAACTCTCCTCAGTGGTCTTATTTGTTATCACAAACCAAGGATTCAATGTCAGATGCAATGCAGTGCCACATAACTGGTCTACTCAAATAGCCCTAGAGACGAAGGCTCACTCAAACACAGTATAAAAATTGATGATGAGTTTACTGAATAAAACTACACTGGATCCGCATAAAGAAGTGGAACTGTCAGACGGCGGCAACACTCCTCACCCGCCTCTGGCAACACAGTCAACTGGACGATTCAAAACTTCGATCCTGGCCTCTTGAATCCAGCCACTTCCTCTAGCTGCCCAAAATGTCACAGCGCCCACACACACACATACATTAATATATATTAACTCATGTATATATGAATACCCTGGCACCTAGCATGACATGAATGATATCCTAGCTCACCTAGACCAAGGGGTAATGGGAGGGAATTTATGTACCTTAACTCTTTCTACTACATAGTCGACATATCCTCTGGCGTGAGTCGCTGAGGTCCTCGGTCCTGGCGTTTGGTCCTCCGTTGATCAGGGTCCTTTACACACAAGGTCATCAGCCGACTTGTAGATGCGCGTCCTCGCCGTACTCACACTCTACAGGCAGGCCCTCCTCCTCCTCCTGAGGTACTGGAGACAGGTCCCTGTGCACGTCGTCTTCTTCCTCCCACACTAGCACTGTAGACAAACTTACAGTCTGGTTCAATGTCTCCTCCTCAGTCTTCCAGTGGACTTTACCACGGGCACAGCAGCTCGCCTGATGCGTTTGAACGTGGCCCGTGGGGTTGAGGGAGTGTCCTCCCGACGTTCACCTCTGACGCAGACTATCAGTAAAAGTGCTCTTGGCGCTCTAACACCAGCCAAGCTCTGCTTCCATGTACTTCACAGGAATCAGATAATCTCCCACGACGTCTGCGGTACTAATGCGGCTGCTTGGGTCCACTGGACGGGGCTTCCTATTCTCCAAATTGGGACCTCATTCGAGCGTTTCTGCTCTCGATGACGGGCTGTGACACACTATGCCCGCAGCGCCGGACCGCTCAGAGCCCTCCACCTTGTGACGTCACGCCTCCCGAGGGCTCCTCGTCATTGGTCTATATTGTCACGTGACCCAACCTGGCGTCGGAATCAACTGACGGCAGGCGTCACGCTCCTTTGGCGGGAAGTAGAAAGCCTCGACGCCATTTTGTAACACCAAAAGGTCGTAAGCTACTTGTAAAACCAAACTAAATCGGCTAATTCACTGCCAACATGATAACTTTCTATACCTTTAAAAATATCAAAATTTTCCCTGAGCATCAGAGAACGTGCAAGTCGCAGAGATATGACTCTTGATGCTGGGACAGGAAAGACATAGGGGTGGGACACCATCACAGTACCTAATACAGGGGCCTGACATGAGTGATGGGGAGTGTACGGTGGACGATGTCGAGAGTGTGTACAGTACACGCACCTCGACCGGCCTCCCACGCTGCCTTGGGTCAACACCACTGGAGTTACCATCACCATCTGTCACCGGACGTGTCTACTGGGTGATGCAGGCGATGAGTCACAATAACGTGGCTAAATTATGATGAGCAGCCCTATACACTAGAAGGTGAAGGGACGACGACGTTTCGGTCCGTCCTGGACCGAATCGACTTGAGAATGGTCCAAGACGGACCGAAACGTCGTGTCCCTTCACCTTCTAGTGTATGGTTTGGTCTACTGGGTGATACTACATGTTATGAGTCATTTTCTGGATTCAATGCCATAGACTCAGATACAAGCAGCGTTGATGAACTGAATACAAGGGGGGGCTATAGTGTTACTATGCAGAGTTTTACTGCCCCAGCACAAGCACTGCCCCTGCCCAAGGCAGCGCCAGCATCTCTCGCGGCCTGACGACAGAGCGTCCTCGTCATCAGGTGTTTGTGGTAGGCCTGTACTATGCAAAACAGTCTTTTCTCCTGGCATGCCCACGCACAGCTTTAGCACAAGACGTAGTAGCCGTGGTGTTGGCACCTGGGCTGGTGATGATCGTGCTGGTGTTGACTGTGGTGTTGACACCAAAATAAAAAATACGGGCGTAATTGTTTGGCAGGACTGTGAGAATTTTGTCTCACAAATTCCAGCATTTGATTATACAGATGTTGGTGTGATACCCTTATTCCCCTATACTAATGAGGATATGCCTGAAATTGATTATTTTATGGCATATTTCGATCAACCAATCATGGACCATCTCGTTGCAGAGACGAACCAATACGCTCTGGAACTCATTGACTCTGGAATTTTACCTGCCTCTCGATTGACACGTTGGAAAGACACGACTATTGAGGAAATGTATGCGATTTTAGCGTTGACCATGATGATGAGGCATGCAGATAAACACATGATCCAGGATTTTTGGAACAAAGACTGCCTGTTTCCTACCCCTTATTCTACAGGGACATGTCTTGTGATAGGTTCCTGCTGCTTCTCAGGTGCCTCAACTTTGAGAACAATGCTAAGGAAGACAGACACGACAGACTGTAGAAAGTGCGGAAGATATTTATTGAATTGAGAGGAAAGTTTCGTGACTATTTTGTACCAGCACAGAGTGTCTTGACTGATGAATCGCTAGTTCTCTTCAAGGGACAACTCGCGTTCACGCAGTACATTCCATCAAAGCGGCACCAGATGAACAAATCCACTAGGGCCGTGACGAAGATTCGAACCTACGTCCGAGAGCATCCCAGACGCGTCCTTAATCGACTGAGCTACGACATGGTAGTTGTGTACAGCAACTTACATGTCGAGATGGTCAAGATCCACACGGCTTCTCAAGCAGTGTCGTGAAAACACTCATGGAACCGTTGCTGAACAAGGGGCATATCCTGTTCACATACAATTATTATACCAGCCCCTTGCTAACCCAGAGTCCTCCTTGTCCACAACACCGGCGTATGTGGCACTGTCAAGGCCCACAGGAGGGAAATGCTAGTGTTTGGCATTGGTATTGCAGTGGCTGATTGCCAACTGAGAAAGTGTGATAAAATGTTTTCAGTGTGCTGGAGGGACAGACGCGAGGTGAATATGTTGACAACTATTCACACCGGTGTCATATTGGACAACTATTCACTTTGCAACTTTGTTGCAAAGTGAACTTTGCAACAAAGTTGCTAATGTATAAACCTGATTGTGTCATTGATTACAATGTAAATATGCGGTTTGTAGATAAATGTGAAATGATGGTTGGTGCCGTCGAGTGCGTGAGAAAATCTGTGAAGTGGACAAAGAAATTGTTTTCCACCTCGTTGACGTTGCAGAGCTGAACTGTTTCAACACGTATCTCGTGAAATATGGCAGGAGACAACTTATCCGTACATTCAGTGTTGCTCTAGTGTCACAACTACTGGTGAGGTATGGGTGGAGGGCAATGTTGTGACGTATGGGGGTGCCAGCAACAAGGCCTCACTCAGTTCCAGACAGACTCAAGGGTAAAGAACACCTTGCTGTACACAACCTTGGTTATATGACAAGCAAAGGCACACGAGAAAAGGGTAAACATCCCTGCGTTGTTTGCAAGAACACGCAATGTAGAGAACAAAAGCGAAGATCCATCTGCACCTGGTGCGTTGAGTGCAAAGTTGCCTTGTGATCTGTTGACTGCTTCAGTGATCATCACACACTTACGCAGTTCTAAGTGTGTTGACAGTGATGTATACAATCTGTGATAGTGTGCAGCGTGTTAAAATAGTTGCAAATGTAAATAATTTAACATATAATATAGAAAATATGAACAATATTTGAGGACACATTTGTGATACATGTAACACATTTTCTTTGAACAGTACGGATGCTCTATTTCCTGAATATTGTAAACCTGTTCAATATACATAGAATTAGCAAGAAAAAAACAAAGAAATGCATTTGTAATTGTACAGAAAAAATTATCATAAAATTATTTGCGGCAACTCTCGCTTGTATAATCTGGTGCACGACTGCCTACAGGAGGCTACAGAACGAACAACCACCAGCTGTGACGGCACCCAACATTTTCTGGACACCACTGCGGCCAAAGTAAGTACATTTGTGCAATATTTTCAACATATATGTGATCAGGGGAGGGCATTTAATACTTTTCGAAAGAAAAATCATTTTTGGCAAAGAATTTCTTTTCTGCACACAGCGGGAATATCATATTTTAAGGCAGCGCAGCACAGTGGTTAAAGAACTTCAGAGCCACATAGGGCCTGCGAGAATCAGCTTAAAAACAAATGAACCTTGCTTCATAAATAGGAACTGGCATGTATACGAGAACGCATTTTGTGTAAAATTCACGAAATTGCATAAAGTTCAGCAGTAACATGAAATACTTCACAGAGGATGGTGGCACAAAAAGGTTTGATAAGGAAAAATAACTGAGCAGCCAAAGCTCTCAACAGCCTTTGACTCTTCCGTAAAATAAGCAGTAGCAAGTGAATGGCAGATAAACTGTTAGAAGAAAGACCATTTCATAATTGTAGAAAGACTCTCATGAGATATGCCAATACTGATCACGGATCTTAAAGCGACGCAACGCCGGTTCCCTGAGTAGTTTAGGGATGCTGATTCCATGCCGTTGTGCACCTTTAATATTTTCTTCTAAGTGAATGCTCTGGATTGGAGAAGGATGAAAGAATCCAGAGCAAACTGTGCGAAACACCGCACCAGACTATGATGGTTCGATGGAAGGGAAGGGAACTATCAGGGGACAAGCGCAAAGCCATTACGACTATATAGCACTTGGAAAGGGTCAAGATAAGGATTTGGGAGGTGACGGAGGGGTAGGAATGGTCCCCAACCACTTGTGGACGGTCGGGGATTGAACGCCGACCTGCATGTAGCGAGATCGTCGCTCTGCTGTCCAGCCGAAGTGGTTGGACATGGGTCGATGGAGAACCCAGTGAATATGTGAAACAGCAATAATATCTACTTTAGGTGGCATTAGAGAGCATAAACAAAAACGCATTCACTATCTGCAAGTCCCACTTCCTCCCCTCTCACAAAATATAGGTAAGGTAAGACCTTGAGAGCACTGACCCAGAGATAATTGACATAGGACGACCAAGACTGGTTGAAGTAAGGGTCCAAAAACTTTGCATACATGTTGGTGAGAGTAATATGGAAGGAGAGGTGTTGGTGAGAGTAGCATGGAAGGAGAGGTGCTGGTGAGAGTAGCATGGAAGGAGAGGTGCTGGTGAGAGTAGCATGGAAGGAGAGGTGCTGGTGAGAGTAGCACCTAGGAAGAGGTGCTGGTGAGAGTAGCATCTAAGGAGAGGTGTTGGTGAGAGTAGCACCTAAGAAGAGGTGCTGGTGAGAATAGCATGAAAGGAGAGGTGCTGCTGAGAGTAGCACCTAAGGAGAGGTCTTGGTGAGAGTAGCACCTAAGGAGAGGTGCTGGTGAGAGTAGCATGGAAGAAGAGGTGCTGCTGAGAGTAGCACCTAAGGAGAGGTGTTGGTGAGAGTAGCACCTAAGGAGAGGTGCTGGTGAAAGTAGCATGGAAGGAGAGGTGCTGGTGAAAGTAGCATGGAAGGAGAGGTGCTGCTGAGAGTAGCACCTAAGGAGAGGTGTTGGTGAGAGTAACATGGAAGGAGAGGTGCTGGTGAGAGTAACATGGAAGGAGAGGTGCTTGTGAGAGTAGCACCTAAGGAGAGGTGTTGGTGAGAGTAGCACCTAAGGAGAGGTGCTGGTGAGAGAAGCATTCAAGGAGAGGTGCTGCTGAGAGTAGCACCTAAGGAGAAGTGTTGGTGAGAGTAGCACCTAAGGAGAGGTGCTGGTGAAAGTAGCATGGAAGGAGAGGTGCTGCTGAGAGTAGCACCTAAGGAGAGGTGTTGGTGAGAGTAACATGGAAGGAGAGGTGCTGGTGAGAGTAGCACCTAAGGAGAAGTGTTGGTGAGAGTTGCACTTAAGGAGAGGTGCTGTTGAGAGTAGCATGGAAGGAGAGGTGCTGGTGAGAGTAGCACCTAAGGAGAGGTGTTGGTGAGAGTAACACTTAAGGAGAGGTGTTGGTGAGAGTAGCATGGAAGGAGAGGTGCCGGTGAGAGTAGCACCTAAGGAGAGGTGTTGGTGAGAGTAGCACTTAAGGAGAGGTGCTGGTGAGAGTAGCATGGAAGGAGAGGTGTTGGTGAGAGTAGCATGGAAGGAGAGGTGCTGGTGAGAGTAGCACCTAAGGAGAGGTGTTGGTGAGAGTAACACTTAAGGAGAGATGTTGGTGAGAGTAGCATGGAAGGAGAGGTGTTGGTGAGAGTAGCACCTAAGGAGAGGTGTTTGTGAGAGTAGCACCTAAGGAGAGGTGTTGGTAGTGAGAGTAGCACCTAAGGAGAGGTGCTGGTGAGAGTAGCACCTAAGGAGAGGTGTTGGTGAGAGTAGCACTTAAGGAGAGGTGTTTGTGAGAGTAGCACCTAAGGAGAGGTGTTGTTAGTGAGAGTAGCACCTAAGAAGAGGTGCTGGTGAGAGTAGCACCTAAGGAGAGGTGTTGGTGTGAGTAGCACCTAAGGAGAGGTGTTGGTAAGAGTAGCATAGAAGGAGAGGTGTTGGTGAGAGTAGCATGGAAGGAGAGGTGTTGGTGAGAGTAGCACTTAAGGAGAGGTGTTGGTGAGAGTAGCATAGAAGGAGAGGTGTTGGTGAGAGTAGCATGGAAGGAGAGGTGCTGGTGAGAGTAACATGGAAGGAGAGGTGCTGGTGAGAGTAACATGAAAGGAGAGGTGTTGGTGAGAGTAGCACCTAAGGAGAGGTGTTGGTGAGAGTAGCATGGAAGGAGAGGTGTTGGTGAGAGTAACATGGAAGGAGAGGTGTTGGTGAGAGTAGCATGGAAGGACAGGTGTTGGTGAGTGTAACATGGAAGGAGAGGTGTTGGTGAGAGTAGCATGGAAGGAGAGGTGTTGGTGAGAGTAGCATGGAAGGAGAGGTGTTGGTGAGAGTAACATGGAAGGAGAGGTGTTGATGAGAGTTGCACCTAAGGAGAGGTGTTGGTGAGAGTAACATGGAAGGAGAGGTGTTGATGAGAGTAGCACTTAAGGAGAGGTGCTGGTGAGAGTAGCACCTAAGGCGAGGTGTTGGTGAGAGTAGCATGGAAGGAGAGGTGTTGGTGAGAGTAGCATGGAAGGAGAGGTGCTGGTGAGAGTAGCATGGAAGGAGAGGTGTTGGTGAGAGTAACATGGAAGGAGAGGTGTTGATGAGAGTTGCACCTAAGGAGAGGTGTTGGTGAGAGTAACATGGAAGGAGAGGTGTTGATGAGAGTAGCACTTAAGGAGAGGTGCTGGTGAGAGTAGCACCTAAGGAGAGGTGTTGGTGAGAGTAGCATGGAAGGAGAGGTGTTGGTGAGAGTAACATGGAAGGAAAGGTGTTGGTAAGAGTAGCACCTAAGGAGAGGTGCTGGTGAGAGTAGCATGGAAGGAGAGGTGTTGGTGAGAGTAGCACCTAAGGAGAGGTGTTGGTGAGAGTAGCACCTAAGGAGAGGTGTTGGTGAGAGTAACACCTAAGGAGAGGTGTTGGTGAGAGTAACACCTAAGGAGAGGTGTTGGAGAGAGTAGCATGGAAGGAGAGGTGCTGGTGAGAGTAGCACCTAAGGAGAGGTGTTGGTGAGAGTAACATGGAAAGAGAGGTGTTGGTGCGAGTAGCATGGAACGAGAGGTGCTGGTGAGTGTAGCATGGAAGAAGAGGTGTTGGTGAGAGTAACATGGAAGGAGAGGTGTTGGTGAGAGTAGCACCTAAGGAGAGGTGTTGGTGAGAGTAACATGGAAAAAGAGGTGTTGGTGAGAGTAACATGGAAGGAGAAGTGTTGGTGAGAGTAGCATGGAAGGAGAGGTGTTGGTGAGAGTAACATGGAAGGAGAGGTGTTGGTGATAGTGGCACCTAAGGAGAGGTGTTGGTGAGAGTAGCATGGAAGTAGAGGTGTTGGTGAGAGAAACCTGGAAGGAGAGGTGTTGGTGAGAATAACATGGAAGGAGAGGTGTTGGTGAGAGTAGCACGTAAGGAGAGGTCCTGGTGAGAGTAGCATAGAAGGAGAGGTGCTGGTGAGAGTGGCACCTAAGGAGAGGTGTTGGTGAGAGTAGCATGGACATAGAGGTGCTCGTGGGAGAAACATGGAAGGAGAGGTGTTGGTGAGAGTAACATGGAAGGAGAGGTGCTCGTGAGAGTAGCACCTAAGGAGAGGTGTTGGTTAGAGTAGCATGTAAGGAGAGGTGCTGGTGAGAGTAACATGGAAGGAGAGGTGTTGGTGAGAGTAACCTGGAAGGAGAGGTGTTGGTGAGAGTAGCACCTAAGGAGAGGTGCTGGTGTGAGTAGCATGGCAGGAGAGGTGCTGGTGAGAGTAGCATGGAAGGAGAAGTGTTGGTGAGAGTAACATGGAAGGAGAGGTGTTGGTTAGAGTAGCACCTAAGGAGAGGTGCTGGTGAGAGTAGCATGGAAGGAGAGGTGTTGGTTAGAGTAGCACCTAAGGAGAGGTGCTGGTGAGAGTAGCATGGAAGGAGAGGTGTATGTGAGAGTAGCACCTAAGGAGAGGTGTTGGTGAGAGTAGCACCTAAGGAGAGGTGTTGGTGAGAGTAGCACCTAAAGAGAGGTGTTGGTGAGAGAAGCACCTAAGGAGAGGTGTTGGAGAGAGTAGCACCTAAGGAGAGGTGTTGGTGAGAGTAGCATGGAAGGAGAGGTGTTGGTGAGAGTAACACCTTAGGAGAGGTGTTGGTGAGAGTAACACCTAAGGAGAGGTGTTGGTGAGAGTAACACCTTAGGAGAGGTGTTGGTGAGAGTAACACCTAAGGAGAGGTGATGGTGAGAGTAACATGGAAGGAGAGGTGTTGGTGAGAGTAACATGGAAGGAGAGGTGGTTGGTGAGAGTAACATGGAAGGAGAGGTGTTGGTGCGAGTAGCACCCAAGGAGAGGTGTTGGTGAGAGTAACACCTTAAGAGAGGTGTTGGTGAGAGTAACACCTTAAGAGAGGTGTTGGTGAGTGCAACATGGAAGGAGAGGTGCTGGTGAGAGTAGCACCTAAGAAGTGGTGTTCGTTAGAGAGGCATGGAAGGAGAGGTGCTTGTGAGATTAGCATGAAAGGAGAGGTGTTGGTGAGAGGAGCATAGAAGGAGAGGTGTTGGTGAGAGTAGTATTGAAGGAGAGGTGCTGGTGAGATTAGCATGGAAGGAGAGGTGTTGGTGAGAGTAGCATGGAAGGAGAGGTGTTGGTGAGAGTAGTATGGAAGGAGAGGTGTTAGTGAGAGTAGCATGGAAGGAGAGGTGCTGGTGAGAGTAGCATGGAAGGCTCTCCTTCCATGCTACCTCACCTCTCACCAAGGAGAGGTGCTGGTGAGAGTAGCATGAAAGGAGAGTTGTTAGTTAGAGTAACATGGAAGGAGAGGTGTTGGTGAGAGTAGCACCTAAAGAGAGGTGCTGGTGAGAGTAACAAGGAGGGAGAGGTGTTGGTGAGAGTAGCATGGAAGGAGAGGTGCTGGTGAGAGTAGCATGGAAGGAGAGGTGTTGGTGAGAGTAGCACCTAAAGAGAGGTGTTGGTGAGAGTAGCACCTAAGGAGAGGTGCTGGTGAGAGTAGCATGGATGGAGAGGTGTTGGTGAGAGTAGCAACTAAGGAGAGGTGTTGGTGAGAGTAGCACTTAAGGAGAGGTGTTGGTGAGAGTAGCACCTGAGGAGAGGTGTTGGTGAGAGAAGCATAGAAGGAGAGGTGTTGGTGAGAGTAGCATGGTAGGAGAGGTGTTGGTGAGAGTAACATGGAAGGAGAGGTGCTGGTGAGAGTAGCATGGAAGGAGAGGTGCTGGTGAGAGTAACATGGAAGGAGAGGTGCTGGTGAGAGTAGCATGGAAGGAGAGGTGCTGGTGAGAGTAGCACCAAAGGAGAGTTGCTGGTGCGAGTAGCATGAAAGGAGAGGTGTTGGTGAGAATAGCATGGAAGGAGAGGTGTTGGTGAGAGTAGCATGGAAAGAGAGATGTTGGTGAGAGTAGCATGGAAAAAGAGATGTTGGTTAGAGTAGCATAGAAGGAGAGGTGCTGGTGAGAGTAGCATGGAAAGAGAGATGTTGGTGAGAGTAGCATGGAAAAAGAGGTGTTGGTGAGAGTAGCATGGAAGGAGAGGTGCTGGTGAGAGTAGCATGGAAGGAGAGGTGTTGGTGAGAGTAACATGGAAGGAGAGGTGTTGGTGAGAGTAGCACCTAAGGAGAGGAGCTGGTGAGAGTAACATGGAAGGAGAGGTGTTGGTGAGAGTAGCATGGAAGGAGAGGTGCTGGTGAGAGTAGCATGGAAGGAGAGATGTTGGTGAGAGTAGCACCTAATTAGAAGTGTTGGTGAGAGTAGCACCTAAGGAGAGGTGTTGGTGAGAGTAGCACCTAAGGAGAGGTGTTGGTGAGAGTAGCATGGATGGAGAGGTGTTGGTGAGAGTAGCACCTAAGGAGAGGTGTTGGTGAGAGTAGCACCTAAGGAGAGGTGTTGGTGAGAGTAGCACCTAAGGAGAGGTGTTGGTGAGAGAAGCATAGAAGGAGAGGTGTTGGTGAGAGTAGCATGGTAGGCGAGGTGTTGGTGAGAGTAACATGGAAGGAGAGGTGCTGGTGAGAGTAGCATGGTAGGAGAGGTGTTGGTGAGAGTAACATGAAAGGAGAGGTGTTGGTGAGAGTAGCACCTAAGGAGAGGTGTTGGTAAGAGTAGCATAGAAGAAGAGGTGTTGGTGAGAGTAGCACCTAAGGAGAGGTGTTGGTTAGAGTAGCATGTAAGGCGAGGTGCTGGTGAGAGTAACTTGGAAGGAGAGGTGTTGGTGAGAGTAACACCTTAGGAGAGGTGTTGGTGAGAGTAACACCTAAGGAGAGGTAACGGTGAGAGTAACATGGAAGGAGAGGTGGTTGGTGAGAGTAACATGGAAGGAGAGGTGTTGGTGCGAGTAGCACCTAAGGAGAGGTGTTGGTGAGAGTAACACCCAAGGAGAGGTGTTGGTGAGAGTAACACCTTAAGAGAGGTGTTGGTGAGAGTAACATCAAAGGAGACGTGTTGGTGAGAGCATCATGGAAGGAGAGGTGTTGGTGAGAGTAGCACCTAAGAAGTGGTGTTCGTTAGAGTAGCATGGAAGGAGAGGTGTTGGTGAGAGTAGCACCTAAAGAGAGGTGTTGGTGAGAGTAGCACCTAAGGAGAGGTGCTGGTGAGAGTAGCATGGATGGAGAGGTGTTGGTGAGAGTAGCACCTAAGGAGAGGTGTTGGTGAGAGTAGCACTTAAGGAGAGGTGTTGGTGAGAGTAGCACCTGAGGAGAGGTGTTGGTGAGAGAAGCATAGAAGGAGAGGTGTTGGTGAGAGTAGCATGGTAGGAGAGGTGTTGGTGAGAGTAACATGGAAGGAGAGGTGCTGGTGAGAGTAGCATGGAAGGAGAGGTGCTGGTGAGAGTAACATGGAAGGAGAGGTGCTGGTGAGAGTAGCATGGAAGGAGAGGTGCTGGTGAGAGTAGCACCAAAGGAGAGTTGCTGGTGCGAGTAGCATGAAAGGAGAGGTGTTGGTGAGAATAGCATGGAAGGAGAGGTGTTGGTGAGAGTAGCATGGAAAGAGAGATGTTGGTGAGAGTAGCATGGAAAAAGAGATGTTGGTTAGAGTAGCATAGAAGGAGAGGTGCTGGTGAGAGTAGCATGGAAAGAGATGTTGGTGAGAGTAGCATGGAAAAAGAGGTGTTGGTGAGAGTAGCATGGAAGGAGAGGTGCTGGTGAGAGTAGCATGGAAGGAGAGGTGTTGGTGAGAGTAACATGGAAGGAGAGGTGTTGGTGAGAGTAGCACCTAAGGAGAGGAGCTGGTGAGAGTAACATGGAAGGAGAGGTGTTGGTGAGAGTAGCATGGAAGGAGAGGTGCTGGTGAGAGTAGCATGGAAGGAGAGGTGTTGGTGAGAGTAGCACCTAATTAGAAGTGTTGGTGAGAGTAGCACCTAAGGAGAGGTGTTGGTGAGAGTAGCACCTAAGGAGAGGTGTTGGTGAGAGTAGCATGGATGGAGAGGTGTTGGTGAGAGTAGCACCTAAGGAGAGGTGTTGGTGAGAGTAGCACCTAAGGAGAGGTGTTGGTGAGAGTAGCACCTAAGGAGAGGTGTTGGTGAGAGAAGCATAGAAGGAGAGGTGTTGGTGAGAGTAGCATGGTAGGCGAGGTGTTGGTGAGAGTAACATGGAAGGAGAGGTACTGGTGAGAGTAGCATGGTAGGAGAGGTGTTGGTGAGAGTAACATGAAAGGAGAGGTGTTGGTGAGAGTAGCACCTAAGGAGAGGTGTTGGTAAGAGTAGCATAGAAGAAGAGGTGTTGGTGAGAGTAGCACCTAAGGAGAGGTGTTGGTTAGAGTAGCATGTAAGGCGAGGTGCTGGTGAGAGTAACTTGGAAGGAGAGGTGTTGGTGAGAGTAACACCTTAGGAGAGGTGTTGGTGAGAGTAACACCTAAGGAGAGGTAACGGTGAGAGTAACATGGAAGGAGAGGTGGTTGGTGAGAGTAACACGGAAGGAGAGGTGTTGGTGCGAGTAGCACCTAAGGAGAGGTGTTGGTGAGAGTAACACCCAAGGAGAGGTGTTGGTGAGAGTAACACCTTAAGAGAGGTGTTGGTGAGAGTAACATCAAAGGAGACGTGTTGGTGAGAGCATCATGGAAGGAGAGGTGTTGGTGAGAGTAGCACCTAAGAAGTGGTGTTCGTTAGAGTAGCATGGAAGGAGAGGTGCTTGTGAGATTAGCATGAAAGGAGACGTGTTGGTGAGAGTAGCATAAAAGGAGAGGTGCTGGTAAGAGTAGTATGGAAGGAGAGGTGCTGGTGAGATTAGCATGGAAGGAGAGGTGTTGGTGAGAGTAGTATGGAAGGAGAGGTGCTGATGAGAGTAGCATGGAAGGAGAGGTGCTGGTGAGAGTAGCATGGAAGGAGAGGTGTTGGTGAGAGTAACTCCTTAGGAGAGGTGTTGGTGAGAGTAACATGGAAGGAGAGGTGTTGGTGAGAGTAACATGGAAGGAGAGGTGTTGGTGAGACTAGCATGGATGGAGAGGTGCTGGTGTGAGTAGCATAGAACTAGAGGTGACGGTGAGAGTAGCATTGAAGGAGAGGTGCTGGTGAGAGTAGCATGGAAGGAGAGGGGCTGGTGAGAGTAGCACCTAAGGAGAAGAGGTTTTGGTTAGAGTAGCATGGAAGGAGAGGTGCTGGTGAGAGTAACATGGAAGGAGAGGTGCTGGTGAGAGTAACATGGAAGGAGAGGTGTTGGTGAGAGTAGCACCTAAGGAGAGGTGTTGGTGAGAGAAGCATGGAAGGAGAGGTGCTGGTGAGAGTAGCATGGAAGGAGATGTGTTGGTGAGAGTAACATGGAAGGAGATGTGTTGGTGCGAGTAGCATGGAAGGACAGGTGCTAGTGAGAGTAGCATGGAAGGAGAGGTGTTTGTGAGAGTTACATGGAAGGAGAGGTGTTGGTGAGAGTAGCATGGAAGGAGAGGTGCTGGAGAGAGTAGCATGGAAGGAGGGGTGCTGGTGAGAGTAGCATGGAAGGAGAAGTGCTGGTGAAAGTAGCACCTAAGGAGAAGTGTTAGTGTGAGTAGCACCTAAGGAGAGGTGCTGATGAGAGTAGCATGAAAGGAGAGGTGTTGGTGAGAGTAGCACCTAAAGAGAGGTGTTGGTGAGAGTAGCACCTAAGGAGAGGTGTTGGTGAGAGTAGCACCTGAGGAGAGGTGTTGGTGAGAGAAGCATAGAAGGAGAGGTGTTGGTGAGAGTAGCATGGTAGGAGAGGTGTTGGTGACAGTAACATGGAAGGAGAGGTGCTGGTGAGAGTAGCATGGAAGGAGAGGTGCTGGTGAGAGTAACATGGAAGGAGAGGTGCTGGTGAGAGTAGCATGGAAGGAGAGGTGCTGGTGAGAGTAGCACCAAAGGAGAGTTGCTGGTGCGAGTAGCATGAAAGGAGAGGTGTTGGTGAGAATAGCATGGAAGGAGAGGTGTTGGTGAGAGTAGCATGGAAAGAGAGATGTTGGTGAGAGTAGCATGGAAAAAGAGATGTTGGTTAGAGTAGCATAGAAGGAGAGGTGCTGGTGAGAGTAGCATGGAAAGAGAGATGTTGGTGAGAGTAGCATGGAAAAAGAGGTGTTGGTGAGAGTAGCATGGAAGGAGAGGTGCTGGTGAGAGTAGCATGGAAGGAGAGGTGTTGGTGAGAGTAACATGGAAGGAGAGGTGTTGGTGAGAGTAGCACCTAAGGAGAGGAGCTGGTGAGAGTAACATGGAAGGAGAGGTGTTGGTGAGAGTAGCATGGAAGGAGAGGTGCTGGTGAGAGTAGCATGGAAGGAGAGGTGTTGGTGAGAGTAGCACCTAATTAGAAGTGTTGGTGAGAGTAACACCTAAGGAGAGGTGTTGGTGAGAGTAGCACCTAAGGAGAGGTGTTGGTGAGAGTAGCATGGATGGAGAGGTGTTGGTGAGAGTAGCACCTAAGGAGAGGTGTTGGTGAGAGTAGCACCTAAGGAGAGGTGTTGGTGAGAGTAGCACCTAAGGAGAGGTGTTGGTGAGAGAAGCATAGAAGGAGAGGTGTTGGTGAGAGTAGCATGGTAGGCGAGGTGTTGGTGAGAGTAACATGGAAGGAGAGGTGCTGGTGAGAGTAGCATGGTAGGAGAGGTGTTGGTGAGAGTAACATGAAAGGAGAGGTGTTGGTGAGAGTAGCACCTAAGGAGAGGTGTTGGTAAGAGTAGCATAGAAGAAGAGGTGTTGGTGAGAGTAGCACCTAAGGAGAGGTGTTGGTTAGAGTAGCATGTAAGGCGAGGTGCTGGTGAGAGTAATTTGGAAGGAGAGGTGTTGGTGAGAGTAACACCTTAGGAGAGGTGTTGGTGAGAGTAACACCTAAGGAGAGGTAACGGTGAGAGTAACATGGAAGGAGAGGTGGTTGGTGAGAGTAACATGGAAGGAGAGGTGTTGGTGCGAGTAGCACCTAAGGAGAGGTGTTGGTGAGAGTAACACCCAAGGAGAGGTGTTGGTGAGAGTAACACCTTAAGAGAGGTGTTGGTGAGAGTAACATCAAAGGAGACGTGTTGGTGAGAGCATCATGGAAGGAGAGGTGTTGGTGAGAGTAGCACCTAAGAAGTGGTGTTCGTTAGAGTAGCATGGAAGGAGAGGTGCTTGTGAGATTAGCATGAAAGGAGACGTGTTGGTGAGAGTAGCATAAAAGGAGAGGTGCTGGTGAGAGTAGTATGGAAGGAGAGGTGCTGGTGAGATTAGCATGGAAGGAGAGGTGTTGGTGAGAGTAGTATGGAAGGAGAGGTGCTGATGAGAGTAGCATGGAAGGAGAGGTGCTGGTGAGAGTAGCATGGAAGGAGAGGTGTTGGTGAGAGTAACATGGAAGGAGAGGTGTTGGTGAGAGTAACATGGAAGGAGAGGTGTTGGTGAGAGTAACATGGAAGGAGAGGTGTTGGTGAGACTAGCATGGATGGAGAGGTGCTGGTGTGAGTAGCATAGAACTAGAGGTGACGGTGAGAGTAGCATTGAAGGAGAGGTGCTGGTGAGAGTAGCATGGAAGGAGAGGTGCTGGTGAGAGTAGCATGGAAGGAGAGGTGCTGGTGAGAGTAGCATGGAAGGAGAGGGGCTGGTGAGAGTAGCATGGAAGGAGAGGTGTTGGTGAGAGTAGCACCTAAGGAGAGGTGTTGGTGAGAGTAGCACCTAAGGAGAGGTGTTGGTGAGAGTAACACCTTAGGAGAGGTGTTGGTGAGAGTAACACCTAAGAGAGGTGTTGGTGAGAGTAACATGGAAGGAGAGGTGTTGGTGAGAGTAGCATGGAAGGAGAGGTGTTGGTGAGAGTATCATGGAAGGAGAGGTGTTGGTGAGAGTTGCTCCTAAGGAGAGGTGTTGGTGAGAGTAACACCTTAGGAGAGGTGTTGGTGAGAGTAACACCTAAGAGAGGTGTTGGTGAGAGTAACATGGAAGGAGAGGTGGTTGGTGAGAGTAACATGGAAGGAGAGGTGTTGGTCCGAGTAGCACCTGAGGAGATGTGTTGGTGAGAGTAACACCTAAGGAGAGGTGTTGGTGAGAGTAACACCTTAAGAGAGGTGTTGGTGAGAGTAGCATGGAAGGAGAGGTGTTGGTGAGAGTAGCATGGAACGAGAGGTGTTGGTGAGAGTAGCTCCTAAGGAGAGGTGTTGGTGAGAGTAACACCTTAGGAGAGGTGTTGGTGAGAGTAACACCTAAGGAGAGGTGTTGGTGAGAGTAACACCTAAGAGAGGTGTTGGTGAGAGTAACATGGAAGGAGAGGTGGTTGGTGAGAGTAACATGGAAGGAGTGGTTTTGGTGAGAGTAACATGGAAGGAGAGGTGTTGGTGAGAGTAGCATGGAACGAGAGGTGTTGGTGAGAGTAGCTCCTAAGGAGAGGTGTTGGTGAGAGTAACACCTTAGGAGAGGTGTTGGTGAGAGTAACACCTAAGGAGAGGTGTTGGTGAGAGTAACACCTAAGAGAGGTGTTGGTGAGAGTAACATGGAAGGAGAGGTGGTTGGTGAGAGTAACATGGAAGGAGAGGTGTTGGTCCGAGTAGCACCTGAGGAGATGTGTTGGTGAGAGTAACACCTAAGGAGAGGTGTTGGTGAGAGTAACACCTTAAGAGAGGTGTTGGTGAGAGTAGCATGGAAGGAGAGGTGCTGGTGAGAGTAGCGCCTAAGGAGAGGTGTTGGTGAGAGTAGCATGGAAGGAGAAATGCTGGTGAGAGTAGCATGGAAGGAGAGGTGCTGGTGAGAGTAGCATGGAAAGAGAGGTGTTGGTGAGAGTAGCATGGAAGGAGAGGTGCTGGTGAGAGTAGCATGGAAAGAGAGGTGTTGGTGAGAGTAGCATAGAAGGAGAGGTGCTGGTGAGAGTAGCAAGCAAGAAGAGGTGCTGATTAGAGTAGCATGGAAGGAGAGGTGCTGGTGAGAGAAGCATGGAAGAAGAGGTGCTGGTGAGAGTAGCATGGAAGGAGAGGTGCTGGTGAGAGTAGCATGGATGGAGAGGTGCTGGTGAGAGTAGCATGGAAAGAGAGGTGTTGGTGAGAGTAGCATGGAAGGAGAGGTGCTGGTGAGAGTAGCATGGAAAGAGAGGTGTTGGTGAGAGTAGCATAGAAGGAGAGGTGCTGGTGAGAGTAGCAAGCAAGAAGAGGTGCTGATTAGAGTAGCATTAGGGGCCTCGTAGCCTGGTGGATAGCGCGCAGGACTCGTGATTCTGTGGCGCGGGTTCGATTCCCGCACGAGGCAGAAACAAACGGGCAAAGTTTCTTTCATCCTATGGCCCTGTTACCTAGCAGTAAAATAGGTACCTGGGTGTTAGTCAGCTGTCACGGGCTGCTTCCTGGGGGTGGAGGCCTGGTCGAGGACCTGGCCGCGGGGACACTGAAGCCCCGAAATCATCTCAAGATAACCTCAAGAAGATAGCATGGAAGGAGTGGTGCTGGTGAGTGTAGCATGGAAAAAGAGGGGCTGGTGAGAGTCGCATGGAAGGAGAGGTGCTGGTGAGAGTAGCATGGAAGGAGAGGTGCTGGTGAGAGTAGCATGGAAGGAGAGGTGCTCGTGAGAGTAACATGGAAGGAGAGGTGCTGGTGAGAGTAGCATGGAAGGAGAGGTGCTGGTGAGAGTAGCATGGAAGGAGAGGTGTTGGTGAGAGTAGCATGGAAGGAGAGGTGCTGGTGAGAGTAGCATGGAAGGAGAGGTGTTGGTGAGAGTAGCATGGAAGGAGAGGTTTCTTTATCTTGAGATTATCTTGAGATTTATTTCGGGGCTTTTTAGTGTTCCCGCGGTCCGGTCCTCGAGCAGGCCTCCACCCCAAGGAAGCAGCCCGTGACAGCTGACTAACACCCAGGTACCTATTTTACTGCTAGGTAACAGGGGCATAGGGTGAAAGAAACTCTGTCCATTGTTTCTCGCTGGCGCCTGGGATCGAACCCAGGACTACAGGATCACAAGCCCAGCGTGCTGTCCACTCGGCCGACCGGCTCCCTAAGGTGTGCTGAGAGTAGCATCGAAGGAGAGGTGCTGGTGAGAGTGGCATGTTAGGAGAAGTGTTGGTGAGAGTAGCATGGAAGGAGAGGTGCTGGTGAGAGTACAGAATTGCAAGAGGACACAATGGGATGGTAAGAAGAGAGAGACAATGAATGAAATACTAAAAGGGCTAGAGATGGTAAACGCTGAACAAAGCATTGAGAAGGTGTTAAGGAGGAGAGAGCAATGACGACAGAAGCAGGGAAGAAGCTTATGGTGGAGGAAAAGACCGGTAAATCACAGCCTAAAACACAACATCCCAGAGCTGGGAGGAGAACCCACATCCAGCAACCCAGTAACACCAGAAGGGACGGCAACATCACAACCCTCCTCTGCATTGAAATCCCCTTCTAACCCGAAGCCTCCCTGCCCCCACTCAAATACTCAGCCAACCCTCCCTCCCTTTCCCCCCATAACCATCCTGCTACCCCTCCTCACTCCCACCATGTCCCTCTCTCCCTCTTCTCCCTTTCCCTCCTCCCTCTTCATCCCTTATCCTCCCTATATCCCCCCCTTCACTTGACCCCTCACCCCTCTCCCAGTATCCTCTGAGACCCTGTTAAAACCACCTCACAAATCCTAACAGCTATGGAACAGCTTCCCCCATCAGCAGAACGCTCACCAAGAAGGGGACATGAGAAGGAAGAGAAGAAAGTGAGTCTCAAGGCCATGTACACTAACATAAATGATAATACAAATAAAACAAATGTACTTGGAGAATGGATACTAGAAGAAAACCCAGACATAATAGCACTCACAGAAACAGAGCTAACGAAAACCATGACAAATGCAGTGTTTCTACAGGACTACTGTGTTGTGAGGAAAGATAGAGAAGGAAGAGGAGGCGATGGTGTAGCTTTGCTGATAAGAAAAGGCTAGAGTTTTAAGGAGATGGTTACTCAGGGCTGTAAAGGGTTCAGAGACTACATAACAGGTACCTTAGCATTTGGAGGACAACAACTTTTAATCGTAGTCATGCTTAACTTCCCTATATATTGACAGAAGATCCAGACAGGAATATGACATAAAACATGGCCACCATTAATATAATAGAGATAGCAGCTTCTGTTGCTAGCAGGAAAGGATCTGGACTACTAATCATGGGAGACTTCAACCACAGGAAGATAGATTGGAAGAACAGAGACCCCACATGGAGACATGGAAGACCAGACACATGAAGAGCTAAGCTGCTGGACGTGGCAACAAGAAACTTTCAAAGCCAACACATTGAGGGACTGACAAGAATGAGAGGGAAAGATGAACCAGCCATGATTGATCTGATATTTACCCTAAATGAGTGGAATATAAGGGAAGTTTAGTTGGAAGCACCCTTGGGAATGAGTGAATCACAGTGTATCCTTGAGTACCTGATAAAGCTTGGAATTATCTCCCCCCTCTCCCCTTCCCCCCCTCCCCCCCCTCCCCCCCTCCCCCCCCTCCCCCCTCCCCCCCCTCCCCCCCCCCTTCCCCCACCCCCCCCAAAAAAAGAACTAGGAAACAAAGGGCTGGCGTTCAAAAAGGGGAATTATGAGGAGATTAGAAGTTTCCTAAGGGATATACAATAGGGCACAGAATTCAGAGCTACGTCCGAACAGGACATAATGGACTATGTCACCCAAAACTGTCAGGAGGCAGTAAACAAGTTATCCCGACCCATAAGCGAAAATCCAAGAAGCAGAAGATAAATCCGTTGTATAATTAGGCATTTATGGAAGCAAAGGAACAGAACAAAAGGGCGTGGAGGAACTTCCAGAATAACAGTACACCAGAGATCAGTGAGAGATACCTGAGAACCAGGAATGAGTATGTTAGTGTGAAAAGAGAAGCAGATAAAAAAGAATTGAAAAAATATACCAAATAAAGCCAAGACCGAACCCATGCTACCCCACAGTCACATCAGGAGGAAAACAACAGCGAAAGAACAGGTGACAAAACATAGAACGGTTGAGGACAGGTATACAGAAAATGACAAAGAGGTGTGTGAAGAATTCAACAAGTGGTTCCAGGAGGTCTTCACAATAGAACGAGGAGAGGTTACTGCGTTAGGAAAGGTGCAGTTAACCTGGCGGCCTTGGAAGGGTTGGAAATTACAAGAGATGAGGCCAAGAGATATCTGTTGGATCTGAACGTGAGTAAGGCTGTTGGCCCAAATGGAATCTCACCATGGGGTTTTGAAAGAGTATGAAGAAGCACTTTGCTTGCCACTCTCCATAGTGTATAGTAGTATACTATAGTATACTATATGTGTATATAGTGCATACTAGAGACGAAAGACCTACCAGAAATTATGGAAGACAGCTAATGTATTCCCAATATACAAAAAGAGAGACAGACAAGAGGCACTGAACAACAGGCCAGTGTCCTTAAGCTGTATACTATGCAATGTGACGGCGATGATCGTGAGAAAAAAATAGTAAAACATCTGGAGAGAAAAGCCCTGACGTGACAAATCGCCAACATAGGTTCAGGGATGATAAATCTTGCCTTACTGGCTTAATAAAATTCTACGACCAGGTGACAAAGATTAAGCAAGAAAGAGAAGGACGGGCGGACTGCATTTTCTTAGAATGTTGGAAAGCCTTTCACACAATACCCTATATGAGGCTGGTACATAAGCTCGAGGAACAAACAGGAGTAACCAGTAAGGTGCTCCAGTGAATAAGGGAGTACCAAAGCAATAGGAAGCAGAGTTACAGTGAGGGGTGAGACCTCAGATTGGCGTAAAATTACCACTGGAGTCCCACAGGGCTCTGTACTCGGTTGTATCCTGCTTCTGATATACGTTAATGATCTCCTACAGAGCATAGACCCATTCCTCTCAATGTTTGCTGACGATGCCAAAATTATGAGCAGGATTAAGACAGAAGAGAACTGCTTGAGGCTTCAGGAACACCTAGGCAAACTGAAGAAATGGTCAAACAAATGGTTGCTAGAGTTTAACCCAAGAAAATGTAATGTAATGAAGATGGATGTAGGGAGCAGGAGGCCAGATGCAAGGAATCATTTGGGAGATGAAGTTCTTCAAGAGTTAGAGAGAAAGAAAGAATTGGGGGTTGATAACATGCTAGACCTATCCCTTGAAGCCCATATTAAGAGGATAACATCAGTGGTATATGCCAGACTGGCCAACATAAGAACGGCTGCTAGAAACTTGTTTAAGGAATCATTCAAAACTTTGAACACCACATGTCAGACTAATCCTGGAGTATGCAGCTCCAGCATGGAGTCCATATCTAATTAACCATAAAACTAAATTGGAAAAGGTTCATAGGTTTGCCACCAGACTAGTACCTGAACTCCGATGTATGAGCTCCAAGGAGAGGCCACAGCAATTAAACCTAACGTCGCTGAAAGACAGAGGAGTTAGCGGGGACATGATCACCACATACAAGACTCTCAAAGGAATTTATAGGGTAGATAAAAACAGGCTATTTAACATAAGGGGCACACCCACAAGGGGACGCTAGAGTACCCAACTGAGCCACAGAGATATTAGAAAGAACTTTTTTGGTGTAAGATTAGTTGACAAATCAAATGCATTAGGAAGAGAAGTGGTGGAGGCAGAGTGCCATAAACAGTTTCAAGTGTAGATATTAAGCCAATAAGGCAAGATTTATCCTCCCTGAACCCACGTTGGCGATGTATCAGGTCAAGGCTCTTCTCTCCAGATGTGTTACAATGTGTTTACTCACGATCTTCACCATCACATTGCATGGTATACGTGTTAAGGACACTGGCCTGTAGTTCAGTGACTCTTGTTAGTCTCTCTCTTTTTCTATATTGGGAATACATTAGCTGTCTTCCATATTTCTGGTATGTCTTCCGTCTCTAATGACCCACTATGCACTATGGAGAGTGGCAAGCAAAGTGCTTCTGCACAATCTTTCAATACCCATGGTGAGATTCCGTCTGGACCAACAGCCTTACTCACGTCCAGATCCAACAGATATCTCTTGACCTCATCTCTTGTAATTTCGAACCCTTCCAAGGCCGCCTTGTTTCCTGCCACCTTTCCTAACGCAGTGACCTCACCTCGTTCTGTTGTGAAGACGTCCTGGAACCACTATTTGAGTACTTCACACACCTCTTTGTCAAACTCTGTATACCTGTCCTCACCCATTCTACATTTCATCACCTGTTGTTTTCCTCTTGATTTGACTGTGGAGTAGCTTTGTTTTTTATTTTTTGCTATATCATTTTCATACTTTTTATATGCTTCTCTTCTCACACAAACATACTCATTTCTGGTTCTCAGGTATCTCTGTATTTGACAGGCGTTTACCATCGGCATGGGCCCACTTTCCTTCCTCTGCTTACAACACTTGATTAATCCACATACACAGAACCAATTTCCCTTCCTGCGACTGTGTTGTTCCTTTCACTCTCGCACTCTCCTGCTCCTCTGGGAAGTACGGCTTTGAACGGTTGATATGACAAACCTGTGTCTTCGGGAGCGATTCGGTTTGCTGATCTCATAACTTCCCGCCAAACATACACCGAAACTACGACGTTGGTACAACGTTCGAACAAGTTTTAACACCTCCTAACCAGTTATAACAACCAATATAGCAAGTTGTAACAACGTTCTAATACGTCATAAACACGTTAAGCCAAGATGTAACAACTTTAATACAAGTTGTAACAAGCGGAAAATAGAGACAGTTTCGGTTTGTGTTTCCAGGGTTACCCGACCCACACGCCTGACAACCGAGTATGGACCACCAAAGCGTGATTCCGTCACTCTACCTCTCCCAGGTAGCAACATCCTCACTCTGGTCCCCACCTCCAACTTCCTTGGGACTGCATTCTTGTCGTACCAGATCTACATCTTCTTTTGAGCTGTCTTCAGGTGTTCAGCAGCCAGCTCCTTCGCCGTTTTCGATCATTCATGGAATTTCTGCACATACTCCTCCACTGTCACTAACGTCTTCTCAGCCGTCAACTGCTCCTTCAGCATCAATAACGGGCTCCTCACTTTATGCCCGAACACTAGTTGGAATGGAGAGAATTCCAGAGACTCAACTATAGCATCTCTGATTGAAAACCGGGCTGGGTAGACAGCCTCGTCCCATTCCTCCCCCCTGTTCCGCACAATACACTCTCAGGACGGTCTTCAGGGTGGAGTGGAATCTCTCAATCGCTCCCTGTGATTGAGGTCTATAAGGTGACGATCGTAGTTGGGCTATTCCCCAAACTGCAATAGCCTGCCTAAACCACTTTGGCTGGAAAATACTTCTGCAGTCGGACTGGATCTCCCTGGGCACTCCTACCCAAGCGAAGGATCGTTGAAAGTGTCTCATGACGCATCTTGATGTCACCTTCCGTACTGGGATCACCTCTGGAAATCTCGTCGAAGCACACACGATATTCAATAAGTAATTATTCCCTTTTCGTGTCCTATTTACTGATCTCATAACTTACAATCACACACACTTCTTGGAAGCCGGTCGATCAACATGCCACATTCTTACATGGATATAAACACTGTCTTTACAACTAAATATACCATAACACCTAATACTGATGATATATTCCCCCAGTCAATGACCCACACCATGAACAAACACAGTATTAAGGCTAACACCAAAAGTGAAACTTTCTCGTCCTGTCTAAGCACGGACCTCACCTGTGTATAAAGGTTTACCCGATGACCAATAACAATAATTTACCACATGTATAGGCATACATAAAACTTAAATAGGCCTCTGCATGGAGGCTAGACCAATGTATGGGGCCATAGAGACAGGTACGGTGGACCTCCGTGACCATGAATCCTCCGCTGCTACCCGTGGGCCACTCGTGTTAAAACTCACCTCTGTGCTTATTTTCCTTTCCCGCGTCCCCTGGCCGCCCTCTGCTTCATTCCTCTTGGATTGTGTAATACATCAAAAGGCAACCGCACCGGGTTCACCCACTCTCACCGGTGGTAATTGAAATTCCATTCCCTTACCAACTCTCGCCTCCCCCACCCCACCGGACCCCCGAGGCCTGGTGATGCCGACCCAGTCCTCCCAAATGATGATGGCAACGTTTCAAATGACGGGAATACCGACTATCCGCAACCACACGACCACGATGAGGAGGAACGACAACCACAGCAGCAACCTGATGAGGCGACACAACATTGGGCATTGGAGCAGTTCTACGCTCCTCTGCTTGAACTGCTGCGCTCCTCAGACTGGGAGGCGTTCAGTATCCTGCTACAAGAAATTTCAGCAGCGGTGCAGAATCACGGCCACATTAGAACCGACACCAACGGACCGGCACCGGCAGCGACAGACGTGAACGACTGCAAGGCCATCCAGCGCCTATACAGACGAAATAGGAGGCGTGCATTGCGCCTCATCACCTCTGGAGAGAGCAGGCGTTGTGACATCCCGTGTGATGACGTGGAACGACATTTCACGGCGGTACTTGCAGCACAACCACCACTTGTGAACCCGGCAGCCCTTGGATCCATTCCAGAACCACCCAGGGACTGTGCAGTGCTTAGCATGGACCCGATCAGGGAGGGGGAAGTGTTCGTGAGACTGACAAGAGCTGAGAACACCGCCCCTGGTGATGATAAAATAACGTATCGCCACTGGAAGCAGGCGGACCCTGACTGGAAAGTTCTAGCTGCAATCTTCAACATATGCTGGCAACTAAAGCAAATACCCCAGGATTGGAAGAAGTCTAGGACTATCCTGATCCCTAAAGATGGGGATCTGCTGGACATCTCAAACTGGCGGCCCATTGCCCTCTGCAGGACAATATATAAACTCTACAGTGGATGCCTGGCAGCACGCCTCAGAAGGTGGATAGAGCAACACAACATCCTATGTTCTGCCCAGAAGGGGTTCATGGCCTTAGATGGTGTGCTGGAGCACAATTACGTCCTGCAACACTACCTAGACGAGGCTCGGGACGGCATCAAATACATATGCATTGCGTTGCTTGACCTCTCCAACGCCTTTGGATCCGTGCCAACGTAGTTGATTGAAGCCTCCCTGACAAGGATGGGTGTGGGTGCCGAATTTGTGGCCATCATTCGAGGCAAAACGACCGGAAACTCAACCAAGATACTGACGACATCAGGTGAAACGAACGAGATCCCTGCAGACTGTGGGGTCAGACAAGGCTGCCCGCTCAGTGACCTGCTTTTCAATATAGCAATTGAACCGATACTGAGGACGGCTATCAACGCGGGGCTCCTCGCTGACCCGGACCTCAGACACACATGCCTTGCCTATGCAGACGATATTTCTCTGCTGGCCAGAACCGGAGAAGGACTATAGCACCTGTTGGACACTACTGCAGCAGCATGTGAGGAGCTACTGTTCAAACTGAACCCGAGGAAGTGCTCATCTATGCACATGTCTGGGAAGCCTCCAAGAAGCATGCGTGCCACGACCTTCAAGATCGGTGACGTCGATATCAGCAGCCGTCAGGACGGGGAAGCCATCAAGTTCCTTGGGAGACCGGTAGGCTTCTACGTCCTCCCGAACTCAGACGCTCTCGAGGATTTCAAGCGGATGGGCAGTTGCCATTATGACGAGCAAACTGGCTCCATGGCAGCGTATTGATGCCCTGAAGTCCTTTGTATTCCCCTCCACAGTGTCCTGCTTAACCTAACTTACCTACATTACCTAACTTTACCTGCTAAACCTAACTTTACCTATCCTAACATAACCTTACCTTACATTACCTATCTTACCTAACTTAACCTGCATAACCTAACTTTACCTATCCTAACTTAACTTACCTATCTTACCTAACTTACCTAACTTAACCTGCATAACCTAACTTAACCTGCTTAACCTAACTTACCTTACCTATCTTACCTAACCTATCCTAACTTATCCTGCTTAACCTAACTTACCTACATTACCTAACTTAACCTGCTAAACCTAGCTTTACCTATCCTAACATAACTTACCTTACATTACCTATCTTACCTAACTTAACCTGCATAACCTAACTTTACCTATTCTAACTTAACTTACCATACCTTACCTATCTGACCTAACTTACCTAACTTAACCTGCATAACCTAACCTGCTTAACCTAACTTACCTTACCTAACTTAACCTAACTTATCCTGCTTAACCTAACTTACCTACATTACCTAACTTAACCTAACCTAACTTACCTACCCTACCTAACTTAACCTGCTTAACCTAACTTAATCTTACATTCCCAAACTGATGTATCCTAACTTATCTAGTCCAGCCAGACATGACCTAACTTACATAATTATTCCTGCTTGTCTTTTGTGTTTCGTCAATCATTGTCTAATATTCATTTACTCATTTCAAGGGTTAATTTCTCAAATGGACATTTTTGCATTTCAAGTGTTATTTGTTTAAGATTGGGTGTTTAACCATTTCAAAGGATTTTGTTATATATGGGAATTTACTCGTTTCAAAGGGCTAATTTCTCAAATGGTCATTTTTGCAGATCAAGGGTTATTTGTTAAAGTTCATCAAGTTGCTCATAAGTTGTATTTATTATGTTTGTTATCATTTGTTCTTATTTCCCAACCCCTTAACCTAACCTCTTGTAATCTTAGTGTATTTAGTAGGTTCTATCATATGTTCTTATTCCCCAACCCTTTAACCTAACCTTTCAGATGTAGTTTATTGCGTTTTTGACGTATTTGTTGAATATATTATCCTTTTCATAACCTTTCAGATGTAGTTTTGTTTCTCCTTTGTATATTTTACCCAAACCCACCATCCCACTTAACCTTCTTTCCTTCTTTTACTTTGTTTTTCATATATAAGTTCATTCTTTATCTTAGTAATAATAAAATTCCAATAGTAAAGAATCAGATCTACTAAGACTTGAATTTGAGAAAAAACAAGAGAGCAAGGGACTGAGAGCATGAAAAGAGGAGAAAAGAGTAAGAGAGATGGGGGAGGAAGAGCATGGGAGCACTAAGACTTGAATTTGAGAAAAAGAAAAACTAAGTGAATGAGGGTGAAAGAATGGGAGCATTAAGACTTGAATTTGAGAAACAAGAGAGCATTTGAGCAAATGAGTGAGATGAGAGGGGGAGGAAGAGAGAGAATAAGGGAGAGAGATAGAAAAGGAGGGTTAGAAGGAGTAGGAGAAACAAAGTTCTTCTCTTAAGAGGAGACTCTGGGAGAGATTAAAGCCCTTGAGGGTCCTTGTTGGTGTCAATCATGGAATTAACGTGAAACTTGCAAGAATGTTTTATGTATTATTTATACGCTCTGTGATTGACTACAATACTCTACATCTCACACTGTATACAAAGAGCTGAAATCTCTCGAAACCTTGCAAAACTGAAGCTATGCGTCTCATCCTTGGGGTTCCAAAGTTCACGAGAATAGTTAATATGAGAGCAGAGTTAAAATTACTCACCATAAGTGAGAGAATCTTGTCAATTAGCACAGTTTTCGGCGTGAAGGCATTGAGTAGATCTCGGCAACACATGAAGTTTTAAGCTAAACTTTCTAATATGCTGCACTCACCTGAGTTCTATAGAAGAAGAACGAAATCTGATTATGTATATTGGTTCTACAAGGGAGCCAACTCCATCAAAATATTAAATATGTACCCAACTCAATTAATGATTAATCAACCAATTCCTCCATGGGATATCAGTGGATTTTGTAAATGCGCCCAAGAAAGATAGTGTGCACTCTACACTCTTATAACAGTTAACACTGAAACGCATCACTGAGAGTACTCAAGGTATGGGTAACGGTGTGTATCAGTGCTATACCGACGGTTCTGTAGAAGAAGGTGGACGATGTACCGGATGTGCATGTAATTTATTTGAACAATCTTCTCTCGTACATACAGCAATGAAGCACGTCAATGACTGGGCAAGTACAACTCAAACCGAACTTGCAGGCATATACCTTGCCACTAAATTTTTAAAAGACAAAGGCAGTGGACTTATATACTGTGACTCGCAGAGTGCACTCCTGGCATTGAACCCACATAGTAGTGACACCCAGAAAATAGTCAGTGATATTCGAATGAATGTTTTAGCTGTTAAAGAAAACAGATTGTAAATTAAATTCCTATGGATACCATCACATGTTGGCATCTCAAGGCATGACATTGTTGATATGCTTGCAAAGACAGCCTGTAGAAAACCAATAATAGAAACTGATACGGCTGTTTCATTGGCAGTGACAAAGAGAATACTTAAACAAATATCTAATGAAGATCTCACCGACCTAACAAAGCCCTGAAAGTTGTAGCATTAAATATTATGATAGATAGCGTGAGGAGACATTCACATATGGGACTAATAGAACAAGAACTCGGCAATGTGATGTTATAGTGGCCAGAATACGTATAGGATATAGACGTATCTGGCAGCTTTCTCAAAACCCAAATGTCGAGTACACAATGTGTCAACTTTGTGAAACAGAAAACATGCACTCACTTGAACATTATATTGTAGAATGTCCCATATTGACCGACTTTCGCCCTCCTGGGCTAAGGTATGCTGAACTCTGTAACTACTATATGAGTACTGGAACACCTTGATGATATATTGGACTTGTACCCTAGATTGACCATGTAATGTATCACTTATACAATGTATGTATGTGATGTAATTATATAACCTGAGCTTGTAAAAGCACCTCAATCACCTTCAGTGATTAAGTGCTTAATTGCACACTAGTTTCTCTTTCAGCTATCTCACCCTGTCAGAGTATAAGAGACAAATGTATGTGTATAGATGTGTGTGTACATATGTACGTATATATGTATATGTACGTATATGTGTGTGTTTGTATATGTATGTGTATAAAGTATATATGAAAGTTGATCCGAATTACATTTCACCTTTGTAAATGCACATTAATGACACTATGTAAAAGACACATCGAACATTTTATGTAGGGCATACGTAAATCTGTGTATCTATGTATTTAAGTATGTAGGTTAGCTTAGCATTTTAAAAGCACCGAATCACCTTCTGTGGTTGATTGTTCAATAAACCCTTGAACTATATGTTTAACAGACCTCTCATCCTGTACACGGAGGACAGAAGAAAATGTATATACACTGGTTAGCATTGTAAATGTGTGGCCACGTCTATGGTAGAAAATAATAATAATAATAATAAAAACTGCCTGTGGTTCCAACTTTTGTAACAGCGTTTTGTGAGATACTGTGTCAAAGGCTTTATGACAGTCCAAGAAAATGCAGTCTACCCATCCATCTCTTTCTTGCCTAATTTGTGTTGCTTTGTCATAGAATTCTATTAAACCTGTGAGGCATGATTTAGCATCTCTGAACCCATGCTAGGTGGTGTGTTACAACGTTATTTCCCTCCAGATGTTCTACGAGCCTTTTCCTTTAGATCTCCCTCACCTAGCATGGTATACAAGTTAGGCACTCTGCCCTGTAGTTCAGCACATCTTGCCTGTCACCCTTTTAGTATATTGGGATTACATTAGCTGTCTTCCAGCATACCAGTAGGTCTCGTTTCCAGTGACCTGTTATTGACCATAGAGAGTGGCACACTTAGTGCCTCTGCATCTTCTTTTAGTATCCTATGGTGAGATTCCATCAGGCCCAACAGCCATTTATTACATTCAACTCGAACAGATTCCTTTTGACCTTATCACTAGTGAGGTCAAATTTCTCCAAGGTTGCTTGGTTTCCCTCCTCATTTAGTGCTGGGACTTCTCCTTGTTCTATTGTGAAGACCTCCTGGAATCTCTTGTTGAGTTCTTCTCACATTTCCTTGTCATTCTCTGTCTATCCATTCTCCCCCTTTTCTCAGTTTCATTATTTGTTCCTTCACTGCTGTTATCCTCCTGATGTGGCTGTGGAGCAGTTTTGGTTGGGTCTTAGCTTTACTCGCGATGTCATTCTCATACTGGTTCTCTGCTTCTCTCCTCACTCTGAGGTACTCATTTCTTGCATTCTGGTATATCTCCCTGTTCTCTGGTGTTCTGTTATTCCTGTAGTTTCTCCATTTTCCTTTACTCATTTGCCATACATTACCACTATATATTCCTGATTGAGGCATGGATTATTCTGTTGCTTTCGATTTTTCTCTTTTTGAGCCGGGGACAAACCTGTCTACAACTTCCTGGCACTTCTGGGTGACATAGTCCATCATATTCTGTACAATCTTCTCTCTGAGGTCTGTTTCCCATTCTGGTGTATGTGTGTGTGTGAGTGTACTCACCTAGTACAACTAGTTGCACTAGGTGAGTACTAGTAAGCCCCCAAGCACTCATTAGTTGTGCTTGCGGGGGTTGAGCTTTGGCTCTTTGGTCCTACCTCTCAACCGTCAATCAACTGATGTACAGATTCCTAAGTCTACTGAGCTCTATCATATCTATATTTGAAACTGTATATGGAGTCAGCCTCCACTTCCTAGTGCATTCCATTTACTAACTACTCTGACACCGTAGAGTTAATTCTAATGTCTCTGTGACACATTTGGATACTCAGCTTCAACCTGTATTCCCTTGTGTGTGTACCACCTGTGTTGAATAATCCATCTATGTCTACCCCTGTTGATTCCCCTGAGAATTTTGTATATGGTGATCATGTCTCCCCGAGCTCTTCTGTCTTTCAGCGACATGAGGTGCAGTTCATGCAGCCTTTCCTTATAACTCATGACTCTTAGTTCTGGCACTAGCCTAGTGGCATACCTCTGTGTTGGAAATTTCCAACATCTATTTATTAACACTTAGTACTTTAAGAAACTATTCTTGTACTCTGTATTATAATCCGCTAACTCAACTAACCAATAGTTTAGTAATCTTGAGTTCATTTTATTAAAGCGTAGTAATAACTCATTCTCCCTAGAAATTATGGCGGACTGTTGCATCATCCCACACAGCTGGGGGAAAATGTTTACCTTTACGTGAATTGCATTAAATTCACTTTACTTCAGCATTCCTTAATAAGAATTATTACCTGATCATAGATTTATAGTCGATTAATCCATAGATTATTATTTGCTGGAAATATTCAATACAGCTAAATCCTGCTATTCCAGTGAATACCTGAATAACGAATTTCTACTCTTTATATTCTCGCCCATATGAACACGGATTCATTTAAATTATTTGCACAGCGAGAACATATTTGTTGTCTTGTAAGATAACTTAACATCGTATAATTTATAATAAACCTTGTCTCCATTATCTCGGGAAGTTGGACGAACTATATCAGGTCTTTACAGTGTTCCAACATTACGTGCTATTGCGCATGCGTGAGCGAGTCGACAGAGAGACGCCATTAATATCAAGAGTGTCCTGAAGCTTGTCATTTTCATCGTCTCACAATCACGCCATCCGTGCTCCTATAGACGCCAGGAAGACGTGACAGCTTCATCATTTACGAACACAACGTCCGGCAAAGCTGATTCGTTCCTTTAAGTATTTATGTGGTCACTATTAATATTTTAGATGGATGCTTTGTCGTCAGGACACATGGACACTAATATAAACATCATTAGACGAGAACTCCTAGATGGATTTGAAGAAAGTAGAACAGTGCAAACTGGAACTAGTAGGTCCATTGTTCATCACAATGTGAAGTAAAGTAAAGTGTGAAGTAAAACATGTGTATGGGGCAAGTAACAAAGTCAGTAGACTAACAGATGTTGTCACAGCTCGTATAAGACTTGGCTACAAGTATCTCTGGCAGTTCGGCTTGTATAGGGATCTAGATGAAGTAAAGTGTAAAGTGTGTGGACATAGGCAGGGACACACACTCGAACACTATATCTTGGATTGTTGTAAAATTGAGCCTTTTAGAGATAAATCTAAGCTCACTCTGTATGATATGGCAACCTATCTTATTACCATGGATAAATTACCTGAAATCCTTGCACTGTACCCACATTTTGCTTCCAGTAGATGAACGACATATGAGATTCAGAAACAAGTAGTGTATTGTGAGGACTAATAATAAACAGGAGCTCCCCTTTGACTCTGTAATATCCCCATTGGCCAAACTATTATGTATTAACGACAAGACCTACCATTAATGTATGATGACTTACTGTAAATATGTAGCTCTTGTAATAGCACTTTCTCTGTAACTAGCTGACATTGTATCTATAAGGTGTGAAGGATTGAAGAAATTGTTTATGTAATAATCTAAGATGAGGTCTGATAAAGACCTTTTGTGCTCTCTGTAATGCTTTTGCGCTACCGCTCACAGGATGAGTATGGGGTGCACAATAAACTAGCCGCCTTCGGCGGCAACAATCAAATAATATAAACATGTGAGTCTCATTTTCAGCGCATCCCCCACACTAAATTTCGAGAATATGTGTGGTATAATTATTGTTTAGATGGTATTTACATGCTGCTCATCTTTCAGCTCGGGTATTACTGGCAAGAAGGACAATAAGTCGCCACCTCGATCACGTGTTCCCAAGGTAGCCTTTTGAGACAAGTTTATGTGGCGAGTTTATGGGACACATGCTACTATCCCTACAAACAGCATAGCTGTCAATGTTTTTCTAAGTAGATAGATCATTATCTAAATCTAACCAATGAATATTATATGATACGATTATATTATATATACTGCATATTATAGAGGGGTTTTCACCTCTGGTGCAATTATAAGGATCCACAGCCCTAGAAGGGAACACAGAGCATTCAGAGAAAACTTCCCATTTAACTCTGAATACGTATGAGTGTTTGCTTCTCCTACCACCCCCTTTTTATTTGGGTGTACACTCTATTATGCAAGGTTTTACAGTTACATATCTAATTTTAAACAGAAAATGAACATTGAGAAGACACAAGAAAAAGTTCGCTTCCTAGAGGTTGTAGATTTCCTCGAACTCCTCCGATGCCGGGCAGGAACCGAGGACGCAGCAGGCATTCGCCCTCTGGATCGCAACACTGAGGCGCTGAAAGAGAAAACTTGCCGCTCTAGGGTCTCATGTAGTGTCAATGAGTTTGGAACCAAGATCCTTAAGAAACCTTGTTGCACTCTCTCCCCATGGGCCTAGGGTCTCAGACCCTATTTGAACGAAGTTGTACTGATGATCTAATTCCCTGTACTTGGCTGACTTGTATCTTTCTCTGTGTGTCGCCGCGGCTCCTGCTGTGCCGGCAGAGAGGTTGATGTACTGCATATTATATATTTTACCAAATTACTCCCCCAAAGTCTGTTGTCGTGGGATCGGCTATGTATTCCGTTTAATTTTACAGTTCATTCATTATGATGTATTAGATTTTATTTATATTTAATCGAGAGATCCATAGGCACTGGTTCTCTAGTTTTTCTTGTTTAAGAATGGTCCTTCGAATTTTATTAGAATTATTTTCATTATTCTATAGTCAGATTTCCCAACATTCTTTTTGGTTCTTCTCGATAAACTGGATAAAGTAGAATTAATTACTAATGATGATTATAGTATACTATTAATAAAGTAGTATTATCAGGTATTGGGCTATATACATATATGCATTGTTATTTATGGCCATCAGTAGACCACCACCCATATGTTATAGCCTAACCCCATTATTTCTCATTATTTACATCAATAACCACCATATGGGGTTGTGGCTAGCAAGTCAACATAAACTGTACATATTTAATTTTTTTTACACATATTTTTTCTAAGTGTATATTATATATCAAAATTACAAAAAATCCCAAAAATACAGCACTGATATATATTCAAATATTTTGCACTTCACATTTATTATATTATTGTATTTTATGCGAACCCAAAGGAGTAGGATTTTAGAATGGAATTGTACTAAGGTATGTCCAACTCAAGCCAAAACTATTTAGCTACTTTATTAGGTAGGATTGATTTCTAGCTAGTACTGTTAGAAAGTACTAATTCATTGCTATTCAGTGTTGTACGAACCCTGAACAGGGTGGGATTTATTATTTTACATAAATTGTGTAATCCTTTATTATTTACTGTGTACATCTTTCAGTGCTACTAGATGTCACTATACCAACCGATGGTGACAATGAAGATCTAGCCAGACGTAATACTGTAGTGGCATTTAAGTATTACTCAAATCTTAGCTAGTTACTATTAGGTAGGTAAGCTAACCTCCAGAAGAGGTAGCACACAGCCTAATCAAGAAATATTAGGCTATCATCACGATACTAACAACTAATTAACAAGTATCCAAGTTGCATCAGTAACAATTACTCAAGCCATACTAAGCTTGAATATAAGGTCACGATGGTTACTCCCAAAAAAATGAAGAGATTCCTAGTTGCCTTAAAGGTCATTTAACCCGATTGCTTAATAAGTCAGAATACCTACCTAAGGTAACCCCAGTTGATTACCATCAGTTGGAAATATCTCTGAGAGTAGCTGATCTCAAATTCAAACAAATTAAGACTATGATTGAGTCTTATATCAGTGTATTAAATGATAGTGACACTGACTCTGATGAAATCGACCAAACTATAGGAAACACATCTCAATATAAAGATGACACCCAAAACCAATTTAATCTTCTTCTTGAATTAGTAGAAAAACATAAAGTATCTACTAACGTTACTGTATCTCAACCCAGTACTGTACAAGCATAGGCACGTTTACCTTCTTTGAACTTGCCCACATATGCTGGACTGGCTAAAGGAAATTTAGATACATTTTGGACATCATTTAATAAACAAATACATTCTAGAACCTCTATAGATAAGGTAACTAAATGTTCTTACCTACAAAGTCTCCTCAAAGGGAAAGCTAAGAAGGTAATAGCTAATTTATCTCTTGTAGATAACAATTATGATGTAGCTATACAATTGTTGGAGGTTAATTACAGCAACAAAGAATAAAGTGTAGCTAACTTATTTTATCAATTAGTGGATATATGTTCACCCAGTAACAGAACAGACTCCCTTCAATACTTCAGTTTGGAAGTAGAGTCTCTTGTGAAAGCTTTAAGTACTAAAGTAAATGTATCAGCTTCCGAATTGTCACTAAAATTACTCCTGCTAGAGGAAACTTTCTCGTAACATTTTAGCAGAATTCTGCTCTCAATTCAAGATAGACATTTTTTCTCTTGATCAGTTATTTGAGGGAATGAGAATCACTGTCACTACGCAAAAGGCTCATGATAAAATTAAATCTGAACTCAAACAACCTAATACTGAGAATTTAGTGACGACAAAATTGACTTCGGTTAGTCTAACAAAACCAAATTAAATCAACTACTCCCACTTTAAGAAGTAAGAGAAGTAATATTGGTAGGTAGACTATAACTCCCTCTGAAACTGTAGTTAATACGCCTGCTAAGACAACTAATTCTACAAGAGAGAAAAAATGTTTGTTCTGTCATAAGAAACATTTAACCTATAAATGCAGTACCTATTCAGACTGTAATTCCAGAATTAATCGTCTTCAAGAATTACTCAGATTCACAAAATGCATGGGTTCTCATGACCCTAATAACTGTACCATAGCCCTTCATGTGTACAACAAGTGCCACAAAGATCCACATCATTACATACTGTGTGGAGAAACCCAACAGAGGTCACCCAATCTTAATTAATAAGGATATTAGTAACTCCACCACTGTGCAATATTGCAAAGTACATTAAGAAGTGAATGTACTTGCTACCAAGACAGACAATATTACTACGTTACTTACAGCTCAGCTAAGGTTAACTAATAAGAAATCCAAAATCACCACACGTGGTTTTCTTGACCAAGGTTCTCAAAAAACTTTTATTACCCAACAACTGGATGATCAGTTGAAATTGAAAACTTTGTGTCAAGTGAAATTTAATATCTCCGGATTTTTTTACTAACACCGGACCTCAAGACTACAAGGTTGTGAGACTTTTGGTACACCTGGGAGGCTATGCTAGCCCAGTATAAGCTATAGTTGTTGACAAAATCCCATCTGACCAATTTGAATCTGATCTACGGAATACAGCCAAGCTTCTTAAACATTGTGGTGTGAAGTTGGCTTATTATAAAATAAATTCTGACCGCCTCACCGATGTTGGTATACTTGTAGGGGCAGATTATTATTATCGATTTATTACTGGATGCTCCGGGCAATGCAGAATGAATTTGTTGCTGTCAGCTGAAGGGAAATTGCTTACGGAACTAGTGCTACCCAAGAAAAAATCAACACTTATAATTGATCAACATAATAATTCAATAATAGTTGCATGACTAGGCTTGGAACAATCACTACTATAATTCAGAGACATGGCTGAGGATAACTCTGATTCCCCTGTGTATAAATTATGGGATTTAGATACCTTAAGCATTGTCCCTGAACAACCAAGTCCAGATGATACTTGAACTTATCAACAGTATCTTAGCTCAGTCATCTATAAAGATAACCAATATTGGGTTACATTGCCATGGAAGCTCAATCACCCACAGCTACCCATTAATCACTTCATGGCAGTAAATCAATTAAATTCACAGATAGCTAGACTGAATAAACAACCAGATAAATTACAACTGTATCACGAGTTGCTACAACAACAGCTTGCAAACAAATTTATTGAGGTTGTGGAACATGATGATACCAAACTAGGGCATTATTTGCCTCATCATGCCATCTTGAAAGATTCGGCTACTGCACCTATTAGAATTGCATTTAATTGTAGTGCCAAAGTAAAAGCAAATAGTGCATCACTCAATGATTGCCTACAAACTGGCCCGAGTCTAACTCAAAGACGTACTATTATGGTTTCGATTAAGAACTTACACCTATACAGCCGAAATTTGTAAGGCTTCTTAAGAGTAGGTCTACAAGAGGAAGATCGTAATTTTACAACATTTCTCTGGATGAAGGATCCTAATGATCATAATAATGAAATCGTCATCTATACGTTCGCCTCGGTCTTATTCGCTGCTACTTCTTCACCATTTGTACTCCAAGCAACCTTGGACATCCATTTGAATAAATCTGATAGTCCATACAAGACTGAAATTAGTAACAACTTAATTGTTAATAACTTCCAGGGAACGACTAATAATAAAACCAAATAAATTTAAATTTATCATGAGGCTAACCGCGAGTTACTGGGAGCCAATATGCCTCTACAACCATGGGCATCAAATGATCAACAGCTGAATCAGCTAATAGAAAGTGAATTTTCAGGGTACAAAGTGCCTTATAATTTGAAAGTTCTTGGCATGGAATGGAATACTTCTACTGACAAACTAAATATTAAGTCTGTGGAAACTAATACTTCTCCCTTAACCCTGAGAAAATTACTCTCGTATATCAGTAAACCAATTGATCATTTAGGCTTACTTAGCCCTATTTTAATTAAGGGTAAACTCCTAATGCAGGAGTGCTGGCAAACTAACATGGGTTGGGATGATCCGTTACTTAATGATCTGAAAGATAAACGGCAGCAACTAACGATGGATTTCAATAAACTTGGTATTCTAAAATTTCCTCATAATGCTTTAGAACTAAATTTACCCACAAATTTGCACGTGATTGTGATGCCTTATGCAAAGCATATGGTGCAGTAGGCTATTTAGTAAACACCAAGCAATCTATTTTACTTACTTCTATGGCTAGAGTGGCCCCAGTTAAGAAGAGGTCACTACCCCAAATAGAATTAACAGCTTTGTTAGTAGGTGTACGACTAGCTCATTGCCTGCCCAAGACACTCAATAATATTCACTTTGGTGAGATAGTAGTGTGGTCAGACAACAAGGCAATCCTACAATGGGTAAAAAAAAATAATAAAAAAACTCCCTATGTTAGTAATTGAGTTAGGGAAATTCGAGAGCTGTCAACTAATTATAAATTGAGGCATGTTTCCACCAAGGAAAATCCAGCTGACTACCTATCAAGAGGATTAATTAACCTTGAAACAATTAGTTAAAATCGAGACGTGGTTTAAAGGACCCAAATGGTTGGTCAGTGGCCCAAACAGAAGCCACAACTCATAGTGACCAATATCACTGTCCCTACTGTGCACCCTGAACCCTCCTCGATGTTTAGCTATTGATCCTAATCATTATTCTAGCTTAGGTAAATTACTCAAGTTGTGTTTGATTTTTTTAACAAGATAGGAATTAAATATCAATTCCCTAGTCCCCTCAAATACTGGATCAAACAAGCCCAAATGGAGACCTATGGGAGAAATTATGAACATCTTCCAGACAAACTAGTGAAGTATCTAGGCATTTAGTTTGATTCTGATTATAACAATATTTTAAGATGTGGAGGACGTCTGCTTCATGTAGAAATTCATTTAGAAGCAAAGAATCCTTTGCTTCTTCTTCGTCACCACATCTTAACTAAACTCATAGTATTACATTGCCATGATCATGGCACATTGCATGGTGAAGTGTTAGACACTCTTACTGATTTACGATAGAAGTTTTGGCTTCCCCAAGGTTGTCAAACTGTCAAATCTATTATTAAATCTTGTGTGATCTGTAGAAGGTATGATGCTCGAGTGTGTCCTTACCCAGGACCTCCACCACTACCTAAAGAACGAGTTGTGCATCTTCGTCCCTTTGAGGCCACTGGTGTAGATTACACAGGAGCTCTTATTTTAACGGGCACTCCGGACCAGATTTTGGTGAAGTCCTATATATACCTCTTCACATGTGCAATCATACGAGGCGTACACTTAGAAGTTACTTCTGACATGAGTGCAGAAGCTTTCCTATAAGCCTTTCGTAGGTTTGCAGCGCGTCGATCTTGTCCCAAACTGATGATCTCTGATAATGGATCTAACTTTGTGACAGGAGAAGCGTGCTTAAGGGAAATATGGAATCATCCAGAGGTAAGTGCAGTCTTAAAGCAAAGACAATGCCACTGGAAACTTATACCTCCTCGAGCAACGTGGCAGGGAGGATTATATGAACGCATGGTAGGTGTTCTTTTTAGATCTGGTCTTTACGAACAATGAAGACATTATCAGAGACATTACGATATCAGATACCACATATTCAGATCACAAGCTCATTGAAGTGCAAACGACCATCAATACTCAGAATAGACTTAAAACGTTGATAAAGCGAGAGGGGCTATTCAGTAAATTCAATTTTAATAATAAAAGGATAGACTAGGAGATAATAAACAGGGAACTAACAACATTCCATGGGAAACTGTTGTAAGTAATACAAGTCCTACAGAAGGAATAGATAAACTGACTTCGGAAGCGTATCAAGTCTGTCTGAAACATGTTCCTTTGAGGAAAGCCAGAAAGAGATCCAACGTAGAAAGAGAACGCAGACGACACTATAAACGCAGGAAAAAAAATAACGGAACTGCTTATGCAGACACGAATTTCATGTCAAAGAAGGAATAATTTAAATAGGGAGATTGAAGAAATCGAGCGGAAATTGAAACACTCATATGAAACTGAAGAAAGGCAGTTAGAACAGAAAGCAATTCAGGAAATAAAGTAAAATCCAAAATACTTCTTCACATATGCGAAATCAAAAGCAAAAACCACTGCCAGTATTGGACCTATTCGTACAAGTGAAGGTTCATACACGGAGGATGACAAAGAAATTAGTGAAATCCTAAAAAAGCAGTATGAGGACATGTTTAGCATTCCAATAAACAACATGAAAGTGGAAGATCCAGACAATTTCTTTATGCAGGATATTCAAACCCCTGTAAATATAATTGATATCAGCACGAGCGCAATTTTGAAAGAGAAATTGAAAACATCCCCATGCACTCGGCCCCAGGTCCAGACTCATGGAATTCAATATTTATAAAGAAATGCAAATTGCCGGTAGCACAGGCACTCAGCATAGTGTGGAGGAAGAGCTTGGACATGGGGGAGATACCAGATGCACTTAAAGTAGCAAACATAGCCCCTCTACACAACGGAGGGAGCAAAGCATTGTAGACCAGTTGCACTAACATCGCACATCATAAAAGTATTTGAGAGAGTGATTAGGAGTCAGGTCACCAATTTCATGGTGACCAATGACCTTCACAACCCAGGCCAACTTGGATTTCGAGAGGGAAGATCGTGCCTCTCACAGCTACTGGAGCACTACGACAAAGTCACTGAGGCATTAGAAGAAAAACAGAATGCTGATGTGATATACATGGACTTCTCAAAGGCTTTTGATAAATGTGACCATGGCGTGATAGCACACAAAATGAAGTCAATGGGAATAACCGGTAAAGTAGGACGCTGGATACTCAGTTTTCTGTCAAACAGGACTCAGCGAATAACGGTCAACCATATAAAATCTAGTCCAAGTGCAGTTAAAAGCTCTGTACCTCAGGGGACAGTCCTTGCACCGCTGCTTTTCCTTATTCTCATATCAGATATAGACAAAATTACAAGTCACAGCTTCGTATCATTCTTTGCAGATGACACAAAAATCAGTATGAAAATTATCTTGGCTGAAAACACTGAAAAACTTCAAGCTGATATTAATAAAGTTTTCGACTGGGCATCAGAAAATAACATGATGTTTAACAGTGATAAATTCCAGGTACTCAGGTACGGTAAAAATGAGGACCTTAAACATAATACAGAGTACAAAACACAATCAAATGTACCCATAGTAGGAAAACAGCATGTAAAGGATTTGGGAATAATAATGTCTGACGACCTAAAGTTTAGGGAGCATAACCAAGCAAATATTGCGACAGCCAGAAAAATGATAGGATGGATTACGAGAACTTTCAAATCCAGGGATCCCATCACAATGGTTGTACTCTTCAAGTCACTTGTGTTGTCCCGTCTTGAGTACTGCTCAGTACTCACTTCCCCCTTCAGAGCAGGAGAGATTGCTGAAATAGAGGGAATACAGAGAACATATACGGCACGCATAGACGCAATAAAGCACCTAAATTATTGGGATCGTCTCAAAGCCCTCCAAATGTACTCACTAGAGAGAAGACGAGAGAGATATCAAATAATATACACCTGGAAGATATTGGAGGGCCAAGTACCAAATCTACACAGTAAAATAACAACGTACTGGAGTGAACGATATGGAAGAAAATGCAGAATAGAACCAGTGAAGAGCAGAGGTGCCATAGGCACAATCAGAGAACACTGTATAAACATCAGAGGTCTGCGGTTGTTCAACGTCCTCCCAGCAAGCATAAGAAATATTGCCGGAACAACCGTGGACATCTTCAAGAGGAAACTAGATTTATTCCTCCAAGGAGTGCCGGACCAACCGGGCTGTGGTGGGTATGTGGGCCTGCGGGCCGCTCCAAGCAACAGCCTAGTGGACCAAACTCTCACAAGTCAAACCTGGCCTCGGGCTGGGTTTGGAGAGTAGAAGAACTCCCAGAACCCCATCAACCAGGTATCAACCAGGTAGGCACTGTGAAGAAATACTTAAGAAAATCTTTACATCGACAGAAGATTAGCCTCGCCGAGTTACAAACCATTGTCACGGAAATAAAGGCACGAGTCAACAATCGACCCTTAACCTATCTTTCAGATGACTTCTCCCAGAGAGAACCCCCGAGTCCCTCTCATCTGATTCATGGTAGTCTTCTGAGTCCTTTGACCTCTGGAGGATGAGGATCCAGAAGACCCCTCATGTGTCGGAAGGAACGACTAGGTGGAAAGTTAAAAACATCTTTCTGGAGTGATAGGCAGGTGGAATGAAGTATGCACTCGTGAATATCTCACTGCTCTGGGAGAGTACCAGTATGGAGCTGCAAACCCATAAAATAAAGTTAACTTAATACCCGGTGATCTTGTATTAGTTGATAGTGATGGACCAAGGTCAGATTGGCCTATAGGCAAAATTTTTGCTGTTCATCCTGATCACCATGGTGTATTAAGAATAGTTAGGGTCCAGTGTCATCACTCTAAAAACTCTAGAGAAATTAGTTCCTCTGGAATTAGCTGAACATGAGAGTTATTCCGATGTAAATACCCCACAAGTTCCAGAAGACAGTAATTCTACTAACATGAGCACTCGTCAATATAAAAGGGCAGCTAAACAATGCAAATTGAAACTCAAACAGTACAATGATTCTGCATAATTGCAGATGACAGCTTTCTGATGTTAAGGAGATTTCCTGAGTCTGCAGCAATGATTCAATGACCAAGTCACTTAACCAGTACAAGTCATTGTGACACTGATCGTTGAATTTGCTTTAGATTTCTTGACTTTAGATGACTTAATGTTTAATATCTAAATACTGATTTATGTTCCCATAAAGACATATTGTCACATATGTTTCACAGATACCGAACATCCGTTATGTACATACTAATGTACTAACTTACTAACATAATGAATATAACTTCAGGGAAGAGTAATAGGCACGTCAGTACTTAACCATGAACTGTGACATGTAATTTCTCGCCCCAGAGTTATGTTGGAAATTTCCAACACTTATATACTAACACTTAGTACTTTAAGAAACTATTCTTGTACTATGTATTATAATCTACTAACCAATACTTTAGTAATCTTGAGTTAATTTTTATTAAAACGTAGAAATATTAATGTTATTGTCTTTTGATGTTATTCTTTTGATGTGGGTTTCAGGAGACAGGTTTGGCGTGATATCAACTCCTAGATCTTTTTCTCTGTTTCGTGAAGGACTTCATTCAGTATCCAGTGTCTGGCCTCCTATTTCCTCCTCCTAGTTTCATTACCTTACATTTACTTGGGTTGAACTTAAGTAGCCATTTGTTGGACCATTCTTCCAGTTTGTCTAGGTCATCTTGCATTCTCATACTATCTTCCTCTGTCATGATCCTCCTCACAATTTTTGCATCATCAGCAAACAAGGAGAGGAACGATTCTATTCCATCTGGGAGATCATTTACGTATATCAGAAACAGTATAGGTCCAAGGACTGATCCCTGTGGGACTCCACTGGTGACTCCTCGCCACTCCGAGGCCTTACCCTTCACAGTGACTCTGTTGCTTGTGACTCGCTGTGTCCTGTTGCTTAGGTACTCCTTTATTCAGTAGAGTACCTTCCCTTTCACTCCTGCCTGTATCTCCAGTTTGTGCACCAGTCTCTTATGTGGTACTGTGTCAAAGGCTTTCTGGCAGTCCAGAAATATGAAGTCTGCCCAGCCCTCTCTCTTGCCTAATTTTTGTTGCCTGGCCCTATAATTCAATTAAACTTGTTAGGCATGATTTGACATCTCTGAACCCATGCTGATGTTGTGTTACAAAGTTCTTTTGCTCCAGATGTTCTACTAGCTTTTTTTCGCACAATCTTCTTCATCATCTTGCATGGAATGCAAGTTAGGGACACTGGCCTATAGTTCAGTGCCGCCTGCCAAGCACCCTTCTTGTATATTGAGGCTACTTTGGACGTCTTCCAAATTTTTGGCAGTTCACCTGTTACCTGTGGTTTGTTGTACACCATTGAGAATGGCAGGCACAGAGCTTCTGCTCCTTCCTTTAGAATCCATGGTGAGATTCCATCTGGTCTATAGTTGTTGTCACATCCAAATCTAGCAGATGCTTCCTCACCTCCCCACTGGTAATCACAAACTCCTTTAGTGGTGTATAGTTTGATATTCCTTCTCTTATCTTTGGGACTTCCCCTTGCTCTGAGGTAAAGGCCTCCTGGAATTTCTTATTGAGTTCTTTGCTCACTTCCTTGTCGTTTGTAGTGAATCTTTCTGCCCTCATCCTGAGTTTCATTACCTGTTCGTTCACTGTTGTTTTTCTCCTGATGTGGCTATGCAGTAGTTTGTGTTGAGTCTTGTCATTTTCATATTGCCTCTCTACTTCTCTTCTCAATCTGACGTATTCATTCCTAGCGCTCTGGTAACTTTCTCTGCTCTCTAGTGTTCTCTTGTTTCTATAGTTTCTCCATACCCTTTTACTTAGTTGCTTTGCTAATTTACATCTCTGATTAAACCATGGATTTTTCATCTTATAATTTTTTCCTTTTGGACTGGGACGAACTTGTCTGCTGCCTCCTTACACTTCTGTGTAAAGTAGTCCATCATGTCTTGAGCCATCTTTCCTCTAAGCTCAGTTTCCCAAGCTATAACAGTTAGGAATTTTCTTATCTCCTCATAGTTTCCCTTTTGGAATGCCGGCCTCTTGCTTTCTGGTCCCTTCCTTGAGTACATTAACCCTTATTCGACCAGATAATCAAAGAACAGTACGCTGTGATCACTCTTACCCACGGAGGCTTCAAGACCGATTTCTCTTATGTCTGAATCGTTCAGAGTGAATACTAAGTCAAGTCACGCTAGTTTATAGTTGCCTCTCATTCTCGTGGGACCCTTGATATGCTGACTTAAAAAGTTTTAAAGTTTTATCCTCCTGACATAAAAGGAAGGTCTGGTACACGGGGGGCTAGGAGGGTCTTAGCTGGTGTTACTGAGAAGGTCTGGAGTTGGGGGTTAATTAGGGCATGGGATGGGGGAGCAGGAGGTGCATGGGGTGGGAGGTCATGGGTTGGGGTATGCAGGGGACACTGGGGTGGGTTGACAAGGAGGCCAGGGGTTGGGGAGGGAAGGGGAGCCTAGGGAGGGAGGGGTGGGTGGGATCCGAAGTAGTGCTTGAGATGAGGGAACTGGGAAGGGCATGGGCAGGAGAAACGGGAGAGTATAGGGTGCGGGAACAGGGAGGAACTGGGGAAGGGGTTGTGGAAGAAGAAGAAGAAGGGCATGGGGGGGCCTGGGGTCATGGAACATGGGGGCGGTATGGCCTGAAGAGGGACTTTACTGTCTGGAGAGGTGCAGGTGATTAGTGGGGGATTGCTGTGGGGTTGGATGGTGGGAGCCTTCTGTTACAAACCTCCTCGTGGGTACTAGTCTGCTGGTGGTGGGGATTCCCACTCCCTTCTGAGGTTCCTGGAGATAGTGAGCCGAGTTCTGTAGCTCCCATATCCCCACCCCTTTCTTTGTGTCTCCTCATTCCTTCTGCAGCCTTCCTTCTCTCTTCCCTCATCATGTCCCTTTGCAGAAAGACATCTTCATATCCCCCTAACCTTATAAGTTTACTCTTCCTGGATAGGATATTCTCTTTTGTGGCCTTGTTCGTGAGCACTACCTTTATCAGTCGTTTCCTTTTCTTCTTGTATACACCCAGCCTGAAAACCTTCTCAATGTTGCCATTAGCCTCTTCCATATCCAGTCCCTCCAAGACCTCTTTCATTGATCAACCTGCTCTCGCACACGACAGCACATATTTGACTTAATGCTTATAGTCAATATGTTACTTATCAATTAGTACATCTGTGGTATATTCCCAGTTATATTTTTTCAAGGCACTAACTCTTCCTCACGTACCAATTTACGTCTGATAGTACCCGTCCATCGCCGTAGACAGCAGAATTGTCGTGATTGGTTCAATTTTAACGAAAACTGTAGTTTTCAGGTCGCACATGGGTTGTGAAATTTGCCTCCTGTAGTCCATGCTCTTGGAATATTACAGATTCAGCTACATCCTATTGAAGGCTCGTAGTCTTGTTTTGAGAACTATTTGTTGTTCCCAGTAAATTATAATAAGCACTATAAATTGTTACATAATGTGGAGGCGGTGGCCTAGGGGTTATGGCCGACCAATTACGTGGTAATCAACATTCACAGAAATGGGTAGAAAACGGGGAAGACAGTTGCTCACCTTGAGCTGGAGTTTTCACGGGGCGGGATGAAGCATTACGACGGCTTCTCAGGAGCGAGGATGGGCGAGGTCCAATGGTAGCTGGCCAATATGTGTTGCTGGATAACCACCGTCCAGTAGGCGTCACTAACAGGTGTGTCTACGATCGGGTCGGGTTCTCTTCTCTGCCCTCTCTCTCTCCTCCGGATATGCGCGTGGGTGGAGCATAGACGCACGGCGTAGGATTGTTGTCCACCAGACAGGAGCACCTAGCATAAGAGATATTCCCTCTGGCGGGCACTTTGAATGTGGTTCCCTCCACAATAGAATAATAGCAGTCTCCGTGGTGTAGTGGTAAGACACTCGCCTGGCGCTCCGCGAGCGCTATGTCATGGGTTCGTATCCTGGCCGGGGAGGATTTACTGGGCGCAATTCCTTAACTGTAGCCTCTGTTTAACGCAACAGTAAAATGTGTACTTGGATGAAAAAAACGATTCTTCGCGGCAGGGGATCGTATTCCAGGGACCATAGGATTAAGGACTTGCCCGAAACGCTACGCGTACTAGTGGCTGTACAAGAATGTAACAACTCTTGTATATATCTCAAAAAAAAAAAAAAAAAAAAAAAAAATAGTGCGTCACCAATCAACATCATATACACTAGTTTATGCTTTGAAAATCTATAAAGAGTGTATTGTAGGAACGTCAACAGAAAACGACATTAAGTTTGAATGACTATGGGGTAAACTACTGCAAACAGGATATTATGGTGTCTACTACCAACTGTAGGATGGGTATGCTGTTGTTGTTGATTTAGGGGCGACGACGATGTAGGATGGGTATAAGGTCCACTACCACCTGTTAAGTGGGTAAGAGGTCCATACCACTTGTAGGATGGGTTTGGGCCCACAACTGCCCATAGGATGGGTATGGGGATCAATATCATCCAGAGGTATGGGGTCCACTACCGCCTACTGGATTGGTATAAGGCCCACTACCACCCACAGTATGAGTATTGCGTCCACTACCGCCTGCAGAATGGGTATGGGGTCCACTACTGCCCACTGGATGGGTATATGTTCCATTTCCGCCCACAGGATGTGTGTTGCGTCCACTATACCACCTACAGAATGGGTATGAAGGTCCACAATAATCGCAGGATGAAAATTATGTCCACTACCGCTCACAGGATGGGTATGCCTCCATTGCCGCCAACAGGATGAGTATAGGGTCCAGTATTTATTTATTTATTTATTTATTTATTTATTTATTTATATATATACAAGAAGGTACATTGGGTTTGTGAGAATACATTGGATAGTACAGTATTTACATTCTTGTAAAGCCACTAGTACGCGCAGCGTTTCGGGCAGGTCCTTAATCTAGCAGATAATTTTAAGTAGGTAATTTCTATCAGAATTGATAAATGATAAAGATACTTTGCAAGAGAAAAATGAGATGAGAGAGCTTAGTAAGTATATTAAAGCACATTGTTATATTAAAGCTCTGATTGATTACATTGACAGCTTGATTAGTAATTTTAACAAGATTAATAGACACCATACAGCAGATTGACAGCACATATAAGACAGCAATGATCACTATGGTAAAGATGTTCAGATTGGGTACATAAAGATTGGGAGATTGGGGTAGCAAAAGATACAGATAAACAAGATTTACAAACACCATACAGAAGATTGGCAGCACATATAAGAAGACAGCAATGATCACAATGGTAAAGATGTTCAAATTGGGAACATAAAGGTTGGGAGATTGGGTAGCAATAGATACACTGCAATTTTAAGGCCAAAAGTGAAAAACTATGAAGATGAAATTAGGTACTTTTTAGTATTGATTTTGAATGATGTAAAAGTTGGACAGCTTTTCAATTCAGTAGGGAGTGAGTTCCATAAACTGGGTCCCTTTATTTGCATAGAGTGTTTACATAGATTAAGTTTAACTCGGGGGATATCAAAGAGATATTTATTTCTGGTGTGGTGATAATGGGTCCTATTACATCTGTCCAGGAAGAGTTTCAGACAAGGATTTGCATTTAAGAACAGGGTTTTGTAAACGTAGTTGACACAAGATAATTTGTGGAGTGAGATTATGTTTAGCATGTTTAGGGAGTTAAACAAGGGGGCTGAGTGTTGTCTGAAAGCAGAATTTGATATTATTCTGATAGCAGATTTTTGCTGGGTGATGATGGACTTGAGGTGGTTTGCAGTGGTTGAACCCCATGCACAGATACCATAGTTGAGATAGGGATAGATTAGTGCATAATATAGAGAGATGAGAGCAGAGTTAGGTACATAATATCTGATTTTGGAGAGTATACCAACTGTTTTAGAGACTTTCTTAGTTATGTGTTGGATGTGGGTACTGAAGTTGAGTCTCTTGTCTAGGAATATGCCAAGAAACTTTCCATCATTTTTATTGCTAATGTTTACATTGTCAATCTGAAGCTGAATTGCATTTGTAGATTTGCTTCCAAATAGGATGTAGTAGGTCTTTTCTATGTTAAGTGTTAATTTGTTGGTTGACATCCATAAGTGGACTTTTTTTAGTTCATTATTAACAACATCATTTAGTGTATGTGGGTTGGGGTTGGAGTAGATGAGGGTAGTATCATCAGCAAACAAAATAGGTTTCAGAATGTTAGAGACATTAGGCAGATCATTAATGTATATAAGAAATAGAAGAGGGCCCAAGATGCTGCCCTGTGGCACTCCAACGGTTATTGGTAGAATGGGAGAGATTATATTATTGATGGCTACACATTGGTGTCTATCACTAAGATAGGATTGGATATAATCCAGTGCATGGCCTCGGATTCCATAATGATGGAGTTTACATAAGAGGTAATCGTGATTAACAGCATCAAAGGCCTTTCTCAGGTCAATGAAGAGTCCAATTGGAAACTCATTTTTGTCAAGGGCTGAGTAAATTATATCAAGGAGACTAATAATTGCATCGTTGGTACTCTTTTGAGAGCGGAAGCCAAACTGACAGGGGCTAAGAATGTCGAATTTTACGAGATAGGAGTAGAGCTGTTTGTAGAATTTTTTTTCAAATATTTTTGATAGTATGGGTAGGTTCGATATTGGTCTATAGTTGTTTATGTCTGCCGGATTACCTCCTTTATGAACTGGCGTTACTCTTGCTTTTTTAAGGATATCAGGGAAGGTATGACACTCAAGGGATTTGTTGAACAGCAGAGCTATAGGTGGCGCAAGGGCATGGGAGGCGCTCTTGTATACAATGGATGGGATTTCACTGATGTTCCCAGCTTTGGTTTTTAGTGAGTGTATGATGGACACAACATCTGACGGGCTGACTGGTGAGAGGAGAAGAGAGTTTGGATAGCTGCCTGAGAGATATGTGTTGATATGTGTCTGAGTCTGTGGGATTTTACTTGCAAGGTTAGCACCAATCGATGAAAAGAAGCTATTAAATTCATTCACCATTTCTAAGTCACTAGATAGTACCTCCAGTGGATGGGTATATGGTTAACTACCGCCTACAGGATGAGTATATCGTCTACTACCGCCCCACAGGATGGGTATGTTATGTTATCCTAAGCATTTTTATACCAAATTGACAGTTAATTTCAGTAACACGGTCAACAACGCTCATTACTTTGTCATTAAAGTATTTATTTTGGAAACAGGTGTATTTTAGTTACCACATATGTCATAGACTCATTCTGTGAGTGATAGTTTATTGTGCACCCCATACTCATCCTGTGAGTCTTTGTTTACATGCATCCCATACTCACCCTTTGTTTGGTAATGTATTATGCAGCCCATACTCATCTTTTTACCAGTAGTTTGTGCAATCCATACTCATCCTGTGAGTGATAGTTTATTGTGCACCTCTTACTCATCCTGTGAGTCACAATACATTGTGGAACCCTTTCTCATCGTGTGAATCTTTGTTTACTGGGCGAAACGCGTTACTGTTACGAAACGCTGTGCATACTAGTGACTTTACAAGAATGTAAACACATCATGCTATATACTTTCTTAAACCCAATGTAACTTCTTGTATATATATATATATAAATAAATACATAGTTTCTTGTGCAATTCATACTCATCCTGTGAGTGGTAGTTCATTGTGTTCCCTATACTCATCTTGTGAGTGGTAGTTCATTGTGTTCCCTATACTCATCTTGTGAGTGGTAGTTCATTGTGTTCCCTATACTCATCTTGTGAGTGGTAGTTCATTGTGTTCCCTATACTCATCTTGTGAGTGGTAGTTCATTGTGTTCCCTATACTCATCTTGTGAGTGGTAGTTCATTGTGTTCCCTATACTCATCTTGTGAGTGGTAGTTCATTGTGTTCCCTATACTCATCTTGTGAGTGGTAGTTCATTGTGTTCCCTATACTCATCTTGTGAGTGGTAGTTCATTTTACACCCCTACTCGTCAAGAAGTATATTTTACCAGCATTGTAATATAAATTAGGAATAAAGGCTTACGGAATAAAGGAATAAAGGCTTACTGGATTACGGACCCCTAATCAAAATAAGAGCCACCACTAATTATCAGGAGAAATTGCCTAGGCTCCACTTCCGCCTTCGACAAGATGCCACCAGAAGCATATGGGTAGTTTATTGTGCACCCCCAGCCATGTGAAGGTGGCATTGAAATGTGGACATGAGAAACAACCCCCCCCCCTCTCCTGATAATAATAATACTAATAACAATCAAAATTATACTGTATTGAATAATGTAATAATAACTACTGTAAAGCCGTAGTGCTCGAATGAAGGCAAAGAAAAGACCCAATAAATGTGTGAGTGTATTATAAACCAAATTTTCAGATCTATCCTTCATTCTTTCTCAATGTATTATATACAATGATCTGATTACACATTGTTCTGTTGTGAACACTGTATACAGTGCCTCAGGATATACATCCCAATAACAGTTAACTAACTCCCTGGTACCTACTTAGTGCTAGATGAACAGCAGTTCACCTAGCAGTGAACACCACTTGCACATCGCACCTCACCACATGGAGAGACCCAAGTATACAATATTTCAAGTTTTTAGAATTAAGATATATTTGGGATTTAACGGTTTCAATAATACCTTAATTGCACTCTACCATCATTATCATTTAGAGAAAGAAATAACAAAGCTGTAGTCATTTTAATATACACAACACGTAAGTAGATATATACGTATGTTAATTATGATGCAGGATCGCTATTAAGAACTTAATTATGAGCCAACCAAGAATTATAAACCAAGAATTTCTTCGCACCAATCTCATGTGTTAATGAGACCAGTCTCGACCCACTAGACAGGTCATGAACAATTCAAATTCAAATTAAATTGTTTTCAGGTAAAAGTACATACACAGATGATGAGTTACAAACATTACGATTACTATTAGCATTATTATTAACAGGAGAGGGGGGGGGGGGGATTGGGTTCTCATGTCCATATTCCAATGCCCCCTTCACAAGGCTGGGGGTGCGGGAGTGCACAATGCCCCCTTCACAAGGCTGGGGGTGCGGGGGTGCACAATGCCTCCTTCACAAGGCTGGGGGTGCACAATAAACTACCCATATGCTTCTGGTGGCATCTTGTCGAAGGCGGAAGTGGAGCCTAGGCAATTGATTGGCTAACAGACATTCCCGCCACTGGACGAGCCATACCGTGCTCACCGTTAACGACCTCCATGTTTGTTAACCTCGTTCTTCCTGTAATAATGAACGTATGACTTAAATAATCGTGCCTTTATGCGATGAAATAATGAAATAACACGAATACGATATACCGTAACAACTACCACTCACAAGATGAGTATAGGGAACACAATGAACTACCACTCACAGAATGAGTATGAATTGCACAAGAAACTATGTAGTTATTTATATATATATATATATATATATATATATATATATATATATATATATATATATATATATAGGTATATATATATATATATATATATATATATATATATATATATATATATATATATATATATATATATATATATATATATATATATATTAGTATATTTTGGTAGCAGTCTTTCCTGTAGACATATATTATTAAATATGACCGAAAAAGTAAGATTAATAATTCTAACACGAATTTTCTCAATCTTTCGTACATTACGCTTCACTGTTGGAGGTAAATCAAAAATCAATTCTCCAAAATTCATTTTTATTTCTAGTCTGACGCGACACGGGCGCGTTTCGTAAAACTTATTACATTTTCAAAGACTTTAGTTCACAAATACAAATGATTTAGACTTTAGTTCACAAATGATTTTTGATTTACCTCCAACAGTGAAGCGTAATGTACGAAAGATTGAGAAAATTCGTGTTAGAATTATTAATCTTACTTTTTCGGTCATATTTAATAATATATATATATATATATATACAAGAAGTTACATTGGGTTTAAGAAAGTATATAGCATGATGTATTTACATTCTTGTAAAGCCACAAGTATGCACAGCGTTTCGTAACAGTAACGCGTTTCGCCCAGTAAACAAAGATTCACACGATGAGAAAGGGTTCCACAATGTATTGTGACTCACAGGATGAGTAAGAGGTGCACAATAAACTATCACTCACAGGATGAGTATGGATTGCACAAACTACTGGTAAAAAGATGAGTATGGGCTGCATAATACATTACCAAACAAAGGGTGAGTATGGGATGCATGTAAACAAAGACTCACAGGATGAGTATGGGGTGCACAATAAACTATCACTCACAGAATGAGTCTATGACATATGGGGTAACTAAAATACACCTGTTTCCAAAATTAATACTCTAATGACAAAGTAAAGAGAGTTGTTGATCGAGTTACTTAAATTAACTGTCAAATTGGTAAAAAAATTCTTAGGCTAGCATAACATACCCATCCTGTGGGCGGTAGTGGACATCATACTTATCATGTGGGCGGCAGTGGACGCCATACCCATCCTGTGGGCGGTAGTGGACCCAATACCCACCCTGTGGGCGGTAGTGAACCCCATACGCGTCCTATGGGTGGTAGTTAACCGCATACCCATCCTGTGGGCGGTAGTAGACGATATACTCAACATGTAGGCGGTAGTTAACCATATACCAATCCAGTGGCGGTACTGTACCCTATACTCATCCTGTGGGCGGCAATGGAGGCATACCCATCCTGTGGGCGGTAGTGGACACAATTGTCATCCTGTGGGTGATTGTGGACCCCCATACCCATTCTGTTGGCGGTATAGTGGACGCCACACACATCCTGTGGGTGGAAGTGGAACATATACCCATCCAGTGGGCAGTAGTAGTCCCCATACCCATCCAGTGGGCAGTAGTAGTCCCTATACCCATCCTGCAGGTGGTAGTGGACACAATTGTCATCCTGTGGGTGATTTTGGACCCCCATACCCATTCTGTTGGCGGCATAGTGGAGGCCACATGCATCCTGTGGGTGGAAGTCGAACATATACCCATCCAGTGGGCAGTAGTAGTCCCCATACCCATCCTGTAGGTGGTAGTGGACGTCATACTCATCCCGTGGGTGGTAGTGGACCATATACCCATCCAGTAGGCGGTAGTGGGCCCCATACCCATCCTTTGGATGATAGTGGTTCCCATACCCATACTATGGGCAGTTGTGGGCCCAAACCTATCCTACAAGTGGTATGGATCCCTTACCCACTTAACAGGTGGTAGTGGACCCTATACCCATCCTACATCGTCGTCGACCCTAAATCAACAACAACATACTCATCTTACAGTTGGTTGTAGACCACCATACCATCCTGTTTGCAGTAGTTAACCCCATAGACATTCAAACGTAACATCGTTTTCTGTTGACGTTCCTACAAGACATTCTTTATAGATTTTCAACGCATAAACTAATGTATATGATGTTGAGTTGTGAAGCACTCCTGTTCTATGTCAAATTAAAAAAAAAATCAAATGTTTATTCGGGTAAAGTACATACATACAAGAGGTTATACAAAATGTTATAGATTTATAGATATAGCTAGTACACACAATGCCTAAAGCCACTATTGCGCAAAGCGTTTCGGGCAGGAAAAACATTAAAGGCTAAAACTTAATACTAATTGACAATAAAGTATAAAATGCGTTGAGAATAAATAAAAATAAAAAGGGGGGAACATGGCAGAAAAAAACAGCACAAATACAATTAGGTCGACAAACAGCGTTGTTTAACAAAAAACAGACATAGGTTGACAATATAGGGGGCAAGGTAGGTTACAGGGAATTTATTAGGTAGTGCTTAGTTTTTGTCTTAAACTGGTAGAGAGAGGTACAGTCTTTAACATGATTGGGAAGGTCATTCCACATTCTGGATCCCTTGATTTGTAGAGCATTTCTAGTTTGATTAAGTCATTCTCTTGGAATATCAAAACGGTATTTGATTCTGGTGTGGTGCTCATGGGTTCTGTTACAACCTTCAATGAAGCTTTTGAGGTCAGGATTGGCATTACAGTTGAGCTTTATATATATATATATATATATATATATATATATATATATATATATATATATATATATATATATAAAAATATATATAGATATATATATATATATATATATATATATATATATATATATATATATATATATATATATATATATGTATATATATATATGTAGATATATATATATATATATACATATATATATATATATATATATATATATATATATATATATATATATATACATATATATATATATATATATATATATATATATATGTATATATATATATATATATATATATATATATATATATACATATATATATATATATATATATATATATATATACATATATATATATATATATATATATATATATATATATATATATATATATATATATATATATATATATATATATATATATATATATATATATGTCGTACCTAGTAGCCAGAACGCACTTCTCAGCCTACTATACAAGGCCCGATTTGCCTAATAAGCCAAGTTTTCCCGAATTTATATATTTTCTCTAATTTTTTTCTTATGAAATGATAAAGCTACCCATTTCATTATGTATGAGGTCAATTTTTTTTGTTGGAGTTAAAATTATCGTAGATATATGACCAAACCTAACCAACCCTACCTAACCTAACCTAACCTATCTTTATAGGTTATGTTAGGTTAGGTAGCCAAAAAAGTTAGGTTAGGTTAGGTTAGGTAGGTTAGGTAGTCGAAAAAACATTTATTCATGAAAACTTGGCTTATTAGGCAAATTGGGCCTTGCATAGTAGGCTGAGAAGTGCATTCTGGCTACTAGGTACGACATACATATATGAAACAATCGGGATGATAGCCAACATATATGAGAAACATATATGAAACAATCGGGATGATAGCCGACAGAGTATACCGTGATCCGGCCTGTACTCCTCTTGACATACCAGAAAACAGTCTAAGGAAACTACTCCAAGCTTGTACTAAAGAGGCACCTTTCTTGAGCCGGATGGACACATGTATAAGCAAGTAGATGGGGTCGCCATGGGTTCTCCCCTAGGTGTCCTGTTTGCAAACCTCTACATGGGTACCATCGAAGAAAAAATCTTAGTCGACATGAACATGAAACCGGCCATATACTGTAGGTATGTTGATGAAATTTTTACACAGGTACCTGATGTCAGACATCTGCAGGAGCTGAAGGAGGCATTTGAGCAGAATTCTGTGTTGCGTTTCACTTACGAGATGGAGAAGGATGGGAAGCTGCCCTTTCTAGATGTAACAGTCATGGAAAGGAGCGGAGTTTTCCACACTGCAGTCTACACTAAGGAAACAAACATAGGAATGTGCCCGAATGCCAACAGTGACTGCCCGGACAGGTACAAGAGGAGTGTTGTTAACGCTTATGTTGACCGTGCCCTCAGCCACAGCTCAGAATGGAAGCAAGTCGACGAAGAACTCTGTAGGGTAAGGCAGGTCCTAGTCAACAACGGCTTCTCCAATGGTTTCGTGGAAGACATCATAAGAAGGAAAGTGAAACGCCATGCAACCTCTGAAGAAACAACTAACACAACACCTATACCCCCTATTAGACTATTTTACAGGAACTTCTTTTCCACAGCCCATAAAACGGAGGAAAGGGTCCTGAAAGATATTGTCAGTAGAAACGTTATCCCTACAAAAATCAGAAGATACAACTGACAATTTACTATAAAACCAAAAAAAAACGGCCAGCCTACTCATGAGAAACTCTCCAGACACAAAGCAGAACGTTTTAAAAGAGACCAACGTCGTCTATGCCTTCAAATGCCCTCTTGGGGATTGTAAGCCTCAAAAAACTCAGTATATTGGCATAACAACAACATCTCTTTCCGGGCGTTTAACGATGCATAAGCAACAGGGCTCCATTACGGAACATATAGCCTCTTCCCACAACCAAACCATCACCAGAGAAATCTTAGCAAACAACACAGAAATCATCGATAGATACAGCGATAGCAGGCGGCTCGACGTCTGCGAGGCACTACACATCAAGAAGTCAACACCAGCAATCAACAGCCAATTAATGCACAACTATAGACTCCTCTCCAATATAGAAGCATCAAGAAATATGGGCCAATAAAAATAGGCCTTCTGCAGTTACCTACTTTTAATACCTGTTTGTATTTCATTGTTTCGTGTTCTGTCTTGTGCTAAAAGTTTATTTTAACCTCATCCAAAACTATTGTAACATGTCACTTCACCCAAATGTAGGTATAAAAACTCGAAAGATATTAAGATCTATTCAGTTAAAGTTGTGTGTGTTTGTGTAAACTAAAGTCTTTGAAAATGTAATAAGTTTTACGAAATGCGCTCAAGTGTCGCGTCAGACTAGAAATAAAAATGAATTATGGAGAATTGATCTTTGAATTACCATCAACAGTGAAAAGAAACGTGAGAAAGATCGAGAAAATTCGTGTTAGAATTATTAATCTTACCTTTTCGGTCATATTTAATAATATATGTCTACAGGAAAGACTGCTACCAAAATATATATATATATAAATATATATATATATATATATATATATATATATATATATATATATATATATATATATATATATATATATATATATATATATATATACACAATACACATGAGAGGATGTGTATTATATGTTAGACTTAATATCTAACATATTCAGAGATTTGAGTAGGGGTACCGAGTGATATTTGGGGCCAGAGTTGGATATTGTCCTAATAGCAGCTTTGTGTTGAGTAGTTAGAGTACGTAAATGATTTTGGGTAGTAGAACCCCAAGCACAATACCATAGTTGAGATAAGGATAGATAAGAGAGTAATAGAGCATCACTAGGGCCGGGTGAAGTACATAATATCTGATCTTAGAAAGAATGCCAACAGTTTTTGAAACTTTTTCTGATATATTTAGAATGCGTCCCTGAAAATTCAGCTTGTGGTCAATGAGAACGCCAAGGAATTTGCCATCTATTTTGTTACAAATTTGGGTATTGTTTATGTTGAGATTTAATTGATTAGAGAATTTATTGTCAAACAGAATATAGAAAGTTTTGTCAATGTTAAGGGTGAGTTTGTTGGAAGTTAGGCAAAGATTTACTTTATTTAGCTCAGTATTCACTGTGACATTTAGAGCATGGGGGTCAGGACTGGAGTAAATGAAGGTTGTGTTGTCAGCAAATTGAATTGGTTTGAGGTGCTGGGAGGCATTTAGAAGGTCATTAATGTAGATGAGAAAGAGGAGAGGGCCAAGTATGCTGCCCTGAGGAACACCAATGTTGATGGGTAGGGTGGGAGAAATTGAATTATTCACAGAAACATACTGGATCCTGTCAGTAAGGTAAGATTTGAGGTATTGCAGGGAGTGACTTCTGACTCCATAATGATGTAATTTAAGAAGAAGGTTTTGGTGATTGACAGTGTCAAAAGCCTTACACAGGTCCACAAATAACCCAACAGGGAACTCATTTTTATCAAGAGCTGTATGAATTAAGTTAAGCATACTAATAAGTGCATCGTTAGTGCTTTTTTTGGGTCTGAAGCCGTATTGACAAGAGCTAAGTATATTGTGTTTGTCTAGATAAGAGTAAAGCTGCTTGTAGATTAGTTTTTCAAATATTTTTGACAAATTAGGCAAGATTGATATAGGTTTGTAGTTAACATCGGTGAGATCACCACATTTGTGGACAGGGGTTACTCTTGCTTTTTTTTGGAATATCTGGAAAGGTTTGGAGTTTAAGTGACTTGTTGAAGAGCAATGCTATAGCAGGGCCTAAAGATCTGGAGGCTTTTTTTGTAAATTAAAGTTAGTATCTCCTTAAGGGCACTAGACTTGGTTTTTAGGGAAAGGATTATCTCATTAACATCTGTGGAAGAATTTGAAGGCTTTAGGTACAGAGACTGTGGATAGTTACCTGTAAGATAGTCCTGAACATCAGTACTGGAAGATAGAATATCATTTGCAAGGGATAACCCAATGGAAGAGAAACACCTATTGAACTCAAAAGCAGTATCAGAGGCTGAAAGCTGACCATCGTTATTGGACAGGAGAATTGGTTTGTTATTTAAAATCTTTTTTGATCCCAATATTTGTGAAATTGTGCTCCATGTTTTTTTAATGTTGGCTTTTGTTTGGGTAAATTTATCTTCGTAGTATTTAGTTTTGCCTCTTCTAATTATTTTAGATAGCAATAACGAGTAATTCTTTGAAAATTCTTTGGAGACGGTTGCAAACCTATACTTCTTCTCAAGGTCATGTTTTTTATTAATGGATTTAATTATTCCCTTTGTAACCCAAGGATAGTTTAGCCTTTTGGTTGTGACTTGTTTCGTTAGCATAAGACAGTGGGTGTTATAAAGGCTGAGAGTTTTTTAAAGAAAAGATTGCACTGCTAGGTTGATGTCCCCTATGTTACCTAACTCGGACTCCCAGTTGACATTAGCAGCAGCAGCTATAAAATTGCCTATAGCAGTTTCATTGTACAGCGTAAAGCTTAACTCCCTTGTCTCTAGAAGTGGTTTGTTAATGTTAGTTTAGAGAAATGTGGGGTAATGGTCTGTAGTGCTATCGATGATTATACCTGAAGTAAGCGGAGAGGATATGTTAGTCCAGATGTGATCTAGAATCGTGGCAGTGCTATCAGTGATTCTAGTAGGTCTAGTGATAACAGACCTACTAACAGAACATGTAACAACTTATAGTGCTTATTATAATTTACTGGGAACAACTTATATTTCTCAAACCTAAACGATGAGCCTTCAGTAGGATGTAGCTGAATCTGTAATATTCCAAGACCATGGACTACAGGAAGCAAATTTCACAACCCATGTGCGACCTGAAAACTGCAATATTCCTTAAAATTGAACCACTTATTAATATTATGCTGTCTAAGGCGATGGACTGGTACTATTAGACGTAAATTGGTACGTGAGGAAGAGTTAGTGCCTTGAAAAAATATATAACTGGGAATATACCACATATGTACTAATTGATAAGTAACATACTGACTATAAGCATTAAGTCATATATGTGCTGTCTTGTGCGAGAGCGGGTTGCACTGTTGCTCGGTCCCTTCTTCTCCACTCCTCGCAATTGGATCCTACTGGTTCCTGTACTCCTACAATTATTTTTGCTCTTTTCCTTTACAACATTTGTTCAGTGCATTTTGCAGCTTCCTGTGAGGTACCTGCTTTCATAGCTGCTGCCTCTAAAGCGGTCTTGACACTTGTTGTTTTGCAGTATTTCTGCAAACGACAGTCACCCTGAAAGGCGCCCTCCATCAGCTTCGTCCCCAGTTTCCAGGAGGTTGCATACCCTGTACTGGTTCGAATTCTGATTTTCCCTGAGTCTCTTTATTTCCTCCTTGGCTTCCTCCAACTCAATCCTTTTACTCTGTATTAATGGATGCATTTCCTGCAGGTCCCTGCTCAATCCCATTTTCATTTTCTGCAGGTTTCTGCTGAATCCCATTTTCATTTCCTGCAGGTCCCTGCTGAATCCCATTTTCATTTTCTGCAGGTTTCTGCTGAATCCCATTTGCATTTCTTGCAGTTCTCTGCCGAATCTCCCTAATGCCTGGCTGATCCATTTACAGGTAGTATCCACCATTCTTCCCTGTCCCTGTGTGTGGTGATGTCTCTCGATCATTTTTCCTGGCTGAGGGGTTAGGGTGGGATGGGTGAAAGAGAGAGAGAGAGAGAGAGTTTAATCAAATTTAATCAAATTAAACTTGACTCATAGAGAAATCTGGACGCGTTCAAGACGGTGTCAGGAAGGAACATGTCTCTTGGAACAACTCCATGCAGTAGGCAGATGTCAGTCGAGATGTATGGACGTACTAACTCTCATTAGAAAGTGGCGCCATGTTTGTGCACACACCAGGTAGCAGAGGACACACTTCGGCAAGTTCTACTGATCTTCCTACTGATCGGCAAGTTCTACTGATCTTCCTACTGATCGGCAAGTTCTACTGATTTGAAAATTCGAGCTGAGAGATGTTAGTGTTTCCTGTTAGTTCTAGAAATCTTCACAAGATAAAATAAAGTGCAACATTTTCGTTTGACAGATAAATTGTGATTACTAGAGCCAAACAGTTAGGACGAAGGCTACCCACCCAAGAAGGGTGAGCTTCATTATATTAACAACTGTCTCCTTCATTGTATATAGCCCTCAAATAATTTACTTGCGTTACGATACACTTATTTCGCATGTGAAATCGAGGGGTAAGGGGATAGCTACAACGAACTATTCTCTACCTACATTTGTCTGGACGCCATATTAATTCGAGGATACTCAGTGTGGCTCACATGTTCTAGACGGGTGTATGACTGGAGAATTAATAAATCACCTTTAACAGCTAAGCTGTGTTTTGTATTCAATAACACACTTAGCAGTAGACTAACCCTTAATAATATCTTAGTAACCTATTGGTATTCAATTGATTTATTGTTAGATAGGCTATGTACATGTAAACCCTCCCAAATTGCGTGGACTGGGTAAAACCTGGCAGGAAATTAATTTAAAGATACAGTCCACTAGAAATACAGTCCATTTATTAAGTCTGTCATTTAATGTAAATTTAGAAGTAAATATTATAATAACAATATAACAAATAAGTTCCTGCTAGGAAATTCTCCAAAGCTAGTTACCTAAAGTTGGTGGTGGGTCATCTAAGAAAATATAATTGGGAGAGGACTTCCTTACAGGTTATGCAGTACATGTGGTATATGGCAACAGGTTCTGCCCTAGCAAACATACAACTTAACTGTCCCAATTTTCCGCTGGTTACATCTTGTAATAATGTTGATACATCTTGTTAAAACATTTTTATGACGTATTAGAACGTTGTTACAACTTGCTATATTAGTTGATACATCTGGTTAGGAGTCAAAACTTATTTGAACGTTGTAGTAACGTCGTGGATGAACATGACAGAGGAACACATAATAACTGAGTGAGGAACAGGAAAGTAGAGCAGGTAATATATGAAGGCTGAAAATGATAATGCTCCACTTAATAATCCTAACTAATGCTTTCTAATTTTAAGTCACGTATCGTCACTGATTTAAACTGGATAAATTTTAAATCTGTAAATACATAGGTTAATATTGTTTTTGAAATAGTAATTATTGAACTAATTACCAGGTAACAATAGACGTGGGAACGCAGGGCGCACAGGTTTGACATAAATACATGTACGTGTAAGTTGAATTCAATATCAATAAGAGCTGCCTCGTATGGGCCTTAGGCCTTCACGAGTTTAATGTATTCTATAAATGAAAGGGCGACAATAACAACACCTTGTTATTCTAGTTGCAGGTTAGTCCAGTCATACAGTAAGTAGTGTTGTGCAGAAAATATGTACATATAAACTGTAAAAACACTCCTGCTTTGGTCTCAATATATTATGGTCAGCTAATAATTGTGGAATTGAAGAATTATGTAATGATGTTTTAATTACATAGTTACCGCATGTTTCCTTCAGTCTCAAGACGTTTTGCTCAGTTAACAACTGGTGGGATACATAATATCTTTATTAGTAATATTGTTTAACTAACATTGTCAACTCCTTATTTTCCCTTGTCTCAAGCTTGTGTGATCATATAACAACGTGTTTGATGAAGGATATCTTCAATGATCATCTTGTTTATCTGACAATGATAACAAAATGTTGCTCTCTTCTCAAGTCATTATTGTTAGATAACAACTAGTGAAGCACGATATCATAAATTATAATATTATTTATCAGGAGTAACATCGTGTTCCTCGTGCTTTAAGCTTGCATATTATGATAACTAATGGTGGTGTTCAGAATGTCTGTGACGGTATCGATGTTTCTCATGCATCCCTCATCCAATTCTCAAATTTCATCAGTTACATACCATTTATGTTTATATTGGTTGAATGGTGATGGCAACAATGTCTCTCTTTCCTCGAGCTAGTATTGCCAACATTATATTTTCAAAGGATTATGGTGTGCGATACTTATTAAGGTTAACTGACGATGGCAAAACTGGAGCCATCAGTTCACCCTTGTAAAGTCAGCTATTGTTGGGCGCTGCATAATGCTATTCTTCTGTTATCTATATAAATTAAAATGGAAATGTTCGTTTGTTCAAAATCGCTAATCTCCGAAAGTTCTTCACCGATTGCTTTGAAATTTTCACATAATGTCTCATTCGCATGCGAGCATTTTTATATATTAATACTATATTGATGTCGCGTCTGTGACGGAAAAAACATGCGTTTTTGAAAAAAAACTGTATTTTTCATGTGTTTTTCATGTGAGAGAAATCTTCAAAACATCTTTACCGATTGCTTTCAAAATTTGACACAATATTGCATTCGAATAGGCGCGTGTTTTTTTATACCTATTATATACATGCCTTACATATAAAAGGAAAAAACATGTTTTTTTCGGAAAAACAACGCCATCTGTTGGACGTAAGAGCAACACATGCTGTAATCTCCCAAAGTTTTCACCGATTCCTTTGAAATTTTGACACAACGTTCCATTCAAATATGTGCGTGTTATTATATATCTACTATATAGATGCCACACCTGTGACAGATAAAAATATGTGTTTTTTCAAAAACAGCGCTATCGTAACGTAATACGATGGCGTAATAGCATCTGCACATTATAGCAACACACACATGCAATAATAAATATGTTACGAATTCCATTTCAATGTTTCCGATAGCATTGATAAATTTCATTTCCATAGATTTCGATTTATTTTAATTTTTTAATTAATTATTTTGTGTGACATTGCATTGGAATTGACCTGAGTTGTTTACCATACTGTTCATTTCATATGTATAAGTATAAATGCCACACACCTGTGACAGGTAAAAATATTTTTTTTTAAGAAATAGTGCCATCTGTTGCACGTAAGAGCAACAAAAAGCTATACTAAATATATTATGGATCCATTTCAATTTCTTCGATTGCATAGACAAATTAAATTTTCATACATTTCAATTTATTTTCACTTTGATTTAATTATTTTGTGTGACATTGCATTGGAACTGAGCTGTGTAGTTGACAATACCGTTCATTTCGTGAGTATAAGTATAGATGCCACACCTGTTACAGGTAAAAACATGATTGTTTTTAAGAAACAGTGCAATCTGTTGCACGTACGAGCAACACACACTATATAATATATGCTACAATTCCATTTCAATGTATCCAATTGCATTGACAAATGGAATTTCCATAGGTTTCGATTTATATTCATTTTGATTTAATTATTTGGTGTGACATTGAGTTGGAATTGAGCTGTGTTGTTTACCGTATCGTTCATTTCGTGAGTATAGATTATTTTTATATTTTTTCATTGTTTTACATTTCATTTTTTATCTCTTTTCTTATAATTCAGTGATGGCAACATCTGATCATTTGGGAATGCATCGGACGAGGGAGTGGGGAATGGTGGGGACGACGAGGGAACTAGAGTGGGGGATAGTGGGAAAGACGAGGGGCAGTGATAATGGGGGTAATGATAATGGGGATAACGAGGTAATGGTGGGGAGGACGAGGGGAGAGAGAAGTTGGGGATGGTGGGGACGAGGGGACAGGGGAATGGAGAATGGTTGGGAGGACAAATGGACAGGGTGTGGGAACCGACCTGTGAGATTTATATTTATTTAATTTATATGAATTTATATTTACGTTAATTTATATACTTCGATAGCAATTTGTATAATGATAAGTGGACTGTATTTCTGCAATAATCTCATAATCTCACAAATCGATCCTCTACACATTAGGGGGGGGGTTATTAAATTAATATATATATATGCAGCCAATCAAACTACAGAAATAACTACATACATTAAAGAGGTTCCTTATCTTATAGTACAGCAGGTTAGTCCACCAGGTATAACTAGGGTGTAGACACCAAATTATCCTCTTTGAGGTAGCTTCCATATCACCCAGTAACTGGTGCACAAATCTTGCATCCTCGTCTTGACCTGTCAAAAGTGCGCTAGCTGTGAAGCCAGATACCTATATATGACAAGTATATCAGAGAAAACAGTACATGGAACATGAAGACCTGGCTTAATTACCTTTAGTTTGAGGCTTCCATGTGATCTAACCGGGTCACCCTATATAATGACATTAATGGCCACTAATGATAAATAATGGGTTTCGGAAAGAACACTTAACTTGATTTGTTGACAGCGTGTTGACATATGGTACACCTTTGGTATCCATAACACTACGTCCAAGTAAAATTAACAGGAGCCGAATTTGCTCCCGTGTGAGCCTCTGGTCTCGTATAACAATGGCTGCCCTCCTCCTCACTCTGACGCCTGGCCTACTTTGTCCAGATTTCAGAAAGTGATAGAAGGGTCACATTTACTCTACTTTAATATTGATAATTAAGTTAATTTATATAAGATGTTTTTATGATGGTAAAGTCCAAAGACTAATGTATTTAAGAATAATTCCCACCATAATAGGTAGTGAATTATAATAGTGTGTGGTGATGATATCCCGTTTTCTTAGATGGTAATTCCACTACAAGTTACGTTTTCTATGGGTAACTTGTTGGTAATACAGTTGCTCTTATCTGTCTGTATGATATTATTATTAAATGGTGTCGGATTTTCCGACACAGGGGATGGTGGGGAGGACGAGGAGACAAGGAAGTGGGCGATGGTGGGGAGGACAAGGGGACGGGGAAGGGGGGGAATTGTAGGCAGGATGAAGGTACAAGGGAGTGGGAGATGGTGGGGAGGACGAAGGAGTGTGGGATGGTGGGGAGGACAAAGGGACGTCGGGTGGGGGTGGGAGAATGGTGGGGAGTGGGGAATAGTTGGGAGGATGAGGGTGACAGGGGAGTGAGCAATGTTTGGGAGGACGAGGTGACAGGAAAGGGTGGAAAGTTGGTGAGGACTGGGATACAGGGAAGGTTGCTGTGGCTTAGAAACGCACATGTATTTCAGATCCACAGCAATGCGTGACCGGGTACAGCTAGTTAATAATAATAATAATAATAATTGTGATGGTTTATGCATAATAACAATTGTGGTATCTGTTGACAGGCAGGACAGCCCTTCACTGGTCCGCCAGAGGTGATCACAACAACACTGTGAAGGTCCTCCTCGACGCCGGAGCAAACATCAACGCTACAGATAATGAGGGTGAGAGTCACACTTATGCATCCAAACATTATATAACACTCATGTCACACAACACACCACACTTTTCATGTGACAAAATGCAATATTTATATTATATAATTATACCAACAGGAGAGAATGACTATTTGTCTGTTTAAAGTTAGAGGCAAAACTTTTCAAATAAAAATTGTGTTATAGTAATCTGCACCATTATTCACTGATTTTGGGAAAATTAATATAATATTTCTGCTGTGAATAATTTGCCCGTACTATCATCAAACAGACAAATCTCCCACAGTGTCAAAAGTTTCTCAAGCAACTACTTTATACCAGAGTAAGTGTAACTATTCTTGACTTAGTACTTCACACCACTCAGCCGCTCTCTGCCGACCCCCCCCCCCCTCCCCCACACACATTAGACTATTGCATTTTTTATAAGACAAATAGAGAGAGAGAGAGAGAGAGAGAGACAGACATCCAGAAAAAGAGAGACAGAGACACACAGAAACTCAGAAACAGAAACACAGCCAGAGAGATATAGACAGACAGAGAGAAGCAGAGACAAAGAAAGAGGAAGTGAATGAGACAGACAGTAGATAATGGGATGGATGGATAGACGAATAGGCGGATGAATAAATAGATAATCCATAAGAGGCGTGATGGGGGGTTCGGACCTATGCACTGGGTGTTCCCAACCACACGCTCCAGGTGACTAGGTCACGACATGGGCAAAAACATTGCAACCTGGAGTACTGCTGCATCCTCTAGGACTCCTGAGCCATCCACTGGAGCCTAACCTGGGTTGTACACAATCCCCCCCCCCATGCACTCTGGCTCTGTCATTTTGGAATATTCTACCTCTGACGCTCCTTCCTACAATACACAGAGAGTAATAACACTCTCGTGATGTATCATGTGACGAGGGTTCGAACCTATATGCTGGGTGTTCTCAGGCCAACACTCTTTGTGTATTGGAGGAGGAGCGTCAGAGATAGAACATTCCAAAAGGACAGAGCCAGAGTGCATGGGGGGGATTGTGAGAAACCATTGCTTCGGCTTCAGTGGAAGTCTCTAGATGTAGGAACATCAAAATGCTCTTACATCTGGCAAGGATGCAATCGCCCGCCATTTGCAATTTAAGGAACAATCCTGTGAATAAACCTACCAAACAATTGAACATTCCTTCTTTAACAATACGTATCTGAAAAGTCTAAAATTTAAATAACACTAATTCAACGTATAATCCTACACATTCAGGACCAATCACACTAAAATAGATACATAAGTGAAGAGTCCCTACATCATCTGTATGTAAACAAATGCCATACGACACTGATCCATCTGCCACAGTGCAGTACTGGACCCAGGGTCATAACATTCCTCTCACTGTTGACACCCAACACATAGACAATTATATATTTCATTAGAGACAGACAGATACAGAGAGGCAGTGACAAAGAGAACTAGAGACAGAGACAGACAGTAGATAAATGGATGAATTGATGGCTAGAAAGATGGATAGACAGATAAGTAGATTGATGGTTAGATGGATGTTAGGTAAAAGAATGGATAGAGGAATAGATAGATGGACAGACAAATCGAAAGATAGTTTGATGAATTATCGGATATAATGATGATTAGGTGCTTGAGATAGATAGATGAAAAGAAAGCAAGATGGAGAATGGGCAGATAGACGGATGGAAAGCTAGATGGATAGTTAGCTAGATGGATAGAAAGCTAGATGGATAGATTTATGGATAGATGGCTTCACAGATGGATGGATAAGTAACTGCAAAGACGGATGGATAGAAAACTGGAAGGATAGATGAATAAAGATAAAAGGGCAGATGAAAGGACAGAAGAGTGAATAGATAGAAGATGTTTAGATGCATGGATGTGTAGATGGATGGATAGATATTTTTCAATTTTATCTTATTATTTTACTTATATATTTACATATACAAGAGCTCTTACATTCTTGTACATTTCTGCAAAAGGTCAATAGATGGATAGATGGATGGATAAAGGGAAAGACGGATAGGCAAAAGTACTGACAAATAGACAGAAGAGTTGATGTATGGACAAATGAGTGGACGTACAGGTGGACAGAGAGAAATATAGATAGGTGGATATATGGATTGCTAGATGGGTAGATTGAAAGATAGATGAATAGATAGATTCTTAAATAGATGAATGAATAGATAGTTTGTTAGATAGCTGGACAGACTGATGAATACATTGATTAATGTGGGAATAGATGGATGGATAGAGGGATGGAGAGAAGACTAGACGTATGAAAGATGGATAGATAGAAGTATAGATTAATAGGTATATAGGTCAATGATTAGATAAATAGAGAGATACGTGGATGGATAGATAAATAGAGAGATATATGGAAGGATAGACATAGGGACAGATTGGAGACAGACAGACAGTCCCAGGCAACGCAGGGTACTCCTCCTGTACAGTATACAGCACAAATGCTGTCAAAATTCCCTAGAATAGGAACCAATAAATGTTTAATATTTATTGGCAACATTTTCACCAAAAAAATATAAACTCAAAATAAGAATCTTATTGTAACGCAACACATTACATGTATTATGGTTCATACTCCAAAGTGTGGGTGAGAATATCAGTGTGTCTGTCTGGCTGTTTTACTGTTCGACGTTGGAGTCCTCACGGTTAGGGCTAAACTCATCCAAAATCCCAAAAGGAATGGTCTGGTGTACAGGATGGACAATGGATAGTTGGGGTCGTTAGAATTCAAGAGGTAACAGCATGCCAGAGTCTCATTCAGACCCCAACACAGGTTTTTGGCGAGGCTCGCCATCTGCACAGATAATTTCAAAACAAACGTTCAGAACAATATTTTCTTTTACAGTAATATGTACCATTATACACTGATCTCGGAAAAATTAACAGAAATTACCTGCTGTCAATAATTTGGCCGTACTCACATAAAACAGACGATTCTTCCACAGCTTTAATTAAAGGTTTCTCAAGCCACAGCTATTTATCAGAGTAAGGGGTAACTTATTTGTTTAGTATGTCAAACACGCACGACTTTTCTCGCTGGCGATCACCCACACATTAGACAATTATATTTGTTATGAGAGAGCTACAGACAGACAGAGACCGAGAAATACAAAGACAGAGACATGCAGTCAGTAACAGGCAGAGACAGAGACAGAAGGAATAAATAGAGGCTGATAGACAGAGAAAGAGAGAAAGAGACCCAAAGACAGAAAGGGAGATAGACAGAGCGCAGATAGACGTATGCATAGATAGATAGATTGACGGATATATTTATGGACAGAGAGACAGATTGAAATATAGATAAACAGATAAGTATGATGGATTGATGGATAGATTGATGGAGGAGTAGATTTTTGGATGGATATATGGCTGGCTACATAAATACATATATGAATAGAAAGACGGGTAGATAGCTGGATAAATAGATAGATGGATAGGTGAATAAAAAGACGGGTCGATAGATAGATAGATTCATGTATATATGGATGGATAGATATATGATTGAAAGATGAGTAGATGCATGGATAGACTGGTTGAGAGATGCATGGATAGTCTGATGGATAGATGGATGGATAGATAGATGGATAAATACATGGAGGGATAGCGGATAGATATATGGATAGAATAATAGTTGGTGGATGGATTATGCATGGATGGATACTTAATCCATTTACAACCATATGTGTATTGATGGATACATAGATGGTCAGGCAGATATATAGACAGATGTTCTGATAAATGAATGGATAATTGGATTGATATATATAGATGGTTGAATTAATGGATAAATAGATGGATGGGTAGATGGATAGATGTATGGAAAAATGGATGGACAGATTGATACCAGAGAGAGATAAATAGTTAGAGTTATGGATTAATGGATAGATAATTTAATCGAATGTTTTTTAGATAGATGGACAGTAAAATGTTCAGTTAAATGCACAGATAGATGTATGTACAGTAGGGTAGATAGCTTTAAAAATGGATAGATTGATGGGTAGATAGTTGGATAAATATATAGATATATAGATGGTCTGTGAGAAATATAACCCACTTATTATATATATATATATAACTACCTAATAAATATTTTTAATAATATACAGCTAAGAGGTATAGTTTTCTGGTTAGCTTATAAGACTAACCACAAATTATAACTGCTTAAATTGAGTAATTATGAGAATAATTCTTTTCTTATTAAACAATGTATTATAATAATGTTAATACTGGGCTGACATGACATGTGTGATGTCACTCAGCTCCATGTCACGTCAACCAGCTTCACGTCATCACGATGAATGTGTAACTGAACTGCTTTCTTTAGCCTCGATGGTGACTTAAGGTGTGGAGATAATATCAAACATATTATATTTTAAACAAACTTATATATTCCGTTCAGATTCTGTAATGATTCGAATTACCCAGCCCAACTGCCAATTTAGTAACTAATAGTTCGGAAATGAAGGTGGAGGTGAGTGTGGGGGAGGGAGGAACGGCCATAATGGTCTGGACGGAATGAGAGCTTGATCAAGGGTTAGTGTGCGGGAGGGAGGACTGCCCATAATGGTATGGACGGCATGAGAACTTGACCGAGGGTGAATGTGGTATAGGTAGGACTGGCCATAGTAGTCTGGATGACATGTGAACTGGTCTGAGCGTAAGTGTGGTGGAGGTAGGACTGACATATTGGTCTGGACAGATTGAGAACTTGACCAACAGCACTGGGAGTATAGGGGAGGACTGGCCATAATGATCTGAGTAGCATAGGTTGAGACTAGAACCGTCTGCGGTACCTGAGCAGGTGAGCTCATTAAGCCCCCCTGCTCAGGTGAGCACAGGTGCATAGTCACAATAGAGTCTGGGGGGGAGATTCCCCGGATGTTTTGACGCATGTCAGCGCATGGCATCTGGGTGCGCGGGGCCTTTGACCGAGGGTTATGTTGGGGTAAGGGGGAGGAAGCTATGTGGTTGGTGTGAGGGGATGGTTCACCAGCTCACTTACAATAGTGCTCTTATGCCTGTGGGAGCAAGTACACTTGTTAAGTGCACTTGTTAAGTGGGCGGACTTAAGTTTGGTAACCAGCAACCGAAACATCTAGTGTTTGGGCTCATGTGAGAGCCCCAGTCATCAGCAGTCCATAAATGTTACCCTGGCCGGGGTGGCATGTCTGTGGACAGTGCTAGAGCTGATAGCATCATCTCATTGTATGGCATGTAGCCAGACAACTTTGCGCGGGAACAGCTAGGCCGCCGGCGTGGGTGAGCTGTGGGCCTCCCGCGCTCGCTGGCCACTTGAGTCGTTGTCATGGAAACAGCCGCCATCTTAGTAAACATCTTGAGCCGCCATGTTGGTCGGCCATCTTGGAGTTGCCCTAGGGGCTATGCTACACCGTCGCTGATTGGATGAGAGGGGTAGGCCGCTGTATGCCTTCCTCTAATTGGTTATTTCGAGAAGGACGCGGGAGTTGTCGGTGTGAGCATCATTCTGAACCCAACTGCCACCTTGTCAAGACGCTTTCTGTACTCAATTCGGCCAAATTGAAGTATAGGGCGTCGTGGTGGCTGGACTACTCAACTGCTGATGCTTCCTCCTTCACCAACGACAACGGTCGTCACAGAATCCGGCCGAAGTCGTCGCTTGGAGGGGTTTAAGACATTTTTGTGCAGGGGGTAGAGGTACAGTGATCTGGGATCGTGGGGAATGTGCATACGAGCAGCAACAGACTCGTAGATCCCATACTAATGATGATTAGACTTGCTAGTGCTCTGTAGCAGTCGATGGGAACGGAGAAATTCGTGTCAGTGTTAAGGCAAATTTTCCATGTTTGTGTGAGATGCTATCGTTGTGCGCGTCACCTGGGTATGAACGCTTCACTTCACCGGTGAGTCGAGGGTGCGAACTCAGCCGTGTTGAGTGGGAGGGGTTCGAGTGTGCGCCAATTTTTTTGAATAAATACCATGCCGCCGCCGCCCGGAGCGAGCCAGCCACCGGCAGCGGGGTGCCTGATGTATGGGAATTGTGTTTAGCCGGCAGTGTGAACGAGTAAGTACCTATGTGTGTATTTCTGGTGATTAGTAGTCTCTAAAGCTTGAATTCGAGGTCAAGTGTTCCGTCACATTGTCACGCAGCACCTGTTCAGGTGGAGTGAATTGTGGGCGAGGAGATTAATCACCTTTGTTGTCATCTTGTCAGTTCAGAGGGACTTAAGTCTGGTGTACACAGACGTACAGTGTGTGTGTGTGTGTGGGTACACACGGGAACAGAGTATACATAGATTAGCCAAGGACTGAGAGGATGTCCATGTAATAATTATATTATTTCATTGTGGTAATCATTTTTGATCGTCCGTGGGACGGAGTGATATCATTTCCATGTGTGGTCTTGCAGGTGTGGAATTCCAACACTGAGCGCTCAGGTATGTGTAACGCCAGTGATTCCTGGCAATGATTATTGTGGAGTGTACCACAGTGTGGTCTTAATTTCTTGTATTGTTCCCAGGGCCGTGACTGGTGTGATTTATATTTATATATATATATGTATTAACGTAATTTTGGTGAGTGACGAGGCCGTCTGGAGAGACCGCCCCCGCTCTGTCGAGTAAAGTAACTCTCGAGAGTGTTTATCGACATGCGTGATCGATAAATCACTCACCCATGTGATTTAAGGAGTGTGAGATCTCTTTAGTGTTCCCAATAACGTTTGATAGCTGTAGGCTACATGTGTCAGCAGTAATTATAATTATATATATATGTATATATATATATATATATATATATATATATATATATATATATATATATATATATATATATATATATATATATATATATATATATATATATATATATATATATATATATATATATATATATATATATATATATATATTATTAAATATGACCGAAAAAGTAAGATTAATAATTCTAACACTAATTTTCTCAATCTTTCGTGCATCACGCTTCACTGTTGGAGGTAAATCAAAAATCAATTCTCCAAAATTCATTTTTATTTCTAGTCTGACGCGACACGGGCGCGTTTCGTAAAACTTATTACATTTTCAAAGACTTTAGTTCACAAATACACAACTGAATAGAACTTACGTATCTCCGATTTTATATGTACATTTGAGTGAGGTGGGAGGGGGTGATGTGACATTAACACAAGACAGAACAAAATGTGGTATTAATAGGGTATTAATTTCATCAACACAAGACAGAACAAGAGTATTAATAGGGTATTAATTTCATCAACACAAGACAGAACACGAAGCAATGGATATTGAATAGAAGTGTTTGTAGAAAGCCTATTGGTCCATATTTCTTGATGCTTCTATATTGGAGCGGAGTCTTGAGGTGGGTAGAATATAGTTGTGCAATAATTGGCTGTTGATTGCTGGTGTTGACTTCTTGATGTGTAGTGCCTCGCAAACGTCAAGCCGCCTGCTATCGCTGTATCTATCGATGATTTCTGTGTTGTTTACTAGGACTTCTCTGGCGATGGTTTGGTTGTGGGAAGAGATTATATGTTCCTTAATGGAGCCCTGTTGCTTATGCATCGTTAAACGCCTAGAAAGAGATGTTGTTGTCTTGCCTATATACTGGTTTTTTTGGAGCTTACAGTCCCCAAGTGGGCATTTGAAGGCATAGACGACGTTAGTCTCTTTTAAAGCGTTCTGTTTTGTGTCTGGAGAGTTTCTCATGAGTAGGCTGGCCGTTTTTCTGGTTTTATAGTAAATCGTCAGTTGTATCCTCTGATTTTTGTCTGTAGGGATAACGTTCCTATTAACAATATCTTTCAGGACCCTTTCCTCCGTTTTATGAGCTGTGGAAAAGAAGTTCCTGTAAAATAGTCTAATAGGGGGTATAGGTGTTGTGTTAGTTGTCTCTTCAGAGGTTGCATGGCTTTTCACTTTCCTTCTTATGATGTCTTCGATGAAACCATTGGAGAAGCCGTTATTGACTAGAACCTGCCTTACCCTACAGAGTTCTTCGTCGACTTGCTTCCATTCTGAGCTGTGGCTGAGAGCACGGTCGACGTATGCGTTAACAACACTCCTTTTGTACCTGTCAGGGCAGTCGCTGTTGGCATTTAGGCACATTCCTATGTTTGTTTCCTTAGTGTAGACTGCAGTGTGGAATGTGCCTAAATGCCAACAGCGACTGCCCTGACAGGTACAAAAGGAGTGTTGTTAACGCATACGTCGACCGTGCTCTCAGCCACAGCTCAGAATGGAAGCAAGTCGACGAAGAACTCTGTAGGGTAAGGCAGGTTCTAGTCAATAACGGCTTCTCCAATGGTTTCATCGAAGACATCATAAGAAGGAAAGTGAAAAGCCATGCAACCTCTGAAGAGACAACTAACACAACACCTATACCCCCTATTAGACTATTTTACAGGAACTTCTTTTCCACAGCTCATAAAACGGAGGAAAGGGTCCTGAAAGATATTGTTAATAGGAACGTTATCCCTACAGACAAAAATCAGAGGATACAACTGACGATTTACTATAAAACCAGAAAAACGGCCAGCCTACTCATGAGAAACTCTCCAGACACAAAACAGAACGCTTTAAAAGAGACTAACGTCGTCTATGCCTTCAAATGCCCACTTGGGGACTGTAAGCTCCAAAAAACCCAGTATATAGGCAAGACAACAACATCTCTTTCTAGGCGTTTAACGATGCATAAGCAACAGGGCTCCATTAAGGAACATATAATCTCTTCCCATAACCAAACCATCGCCAGAGAAATCCTAGTAAACAACACAGAAATCATCGATAGATACAGCGATAGCAGGCGGCTTGACGTTTGCGAGGCACTACACATCAAGAAGTCAACACCAGCAATCAACAGCCAATTATTGCACAACTATATTCTACCCACCTCAAGACTCCGCTCCAATATAGAAGCATCAAGAAATATGGACCAATAGGCTTTCTACAAACATTTCTATTCAATACCCATTGTTTCGTGTTCTGTCTTGTGTTGATACTTTTAATACCCTATTAATATCCCCTCATGTTCTGTCTTGTGTTAATGCCACATCACTATATGCCACATCATCCCTCCCACCTCACTCAAATGTAGATATAATAGCAGAGATACGTAAGTTCTAATCAGTTGTGTATTTGTGAAGTCTTTGAAAATGTAATAAGTTTTACGAAACGCGCCCGTGTCGCGTCAGACTAGAAATAAAAATGAATTTTGGAGAAGTGATTTTTGATTTACCTCCAACAGTGAAGCGTAATGTACGAAAGATTGAGAAAATTCGTGTTAGAATTATTAATCTTACTTTTTCGGTCATATTTAATAATATATGTCTACAGGAAAGACTGCTACCAAAATATACTAATATATATATATATATATATATATATATATATATATATATATATATATATATATATATATATATATATATATATATATATATATATATATATATATATATATATATATATATATATATATATATATATATATATATATATATATATTTTACCAATTACCAAAGTATCTTCATCCGCATGTGAGGGATCTAGATCCCTCAGCTAGTTTTCCTAGTTTCTAGATTAGGCTAGTCACTCTAGAAACTGAAGCTTTCAAAATAACATATGCTTGTTGGGTGTTGAATGAAAGCTCATTTTACGAACTATCATCTGTGAGTAGTTAGAAGTCTGTGATTGCTCTGTAGAGAGAATTACAGAGATTTTCCTGTTTCTATGAAGTAGGATGTTAGTTACTTGGACTAAAACCGTTAGAGGTGGGGGGTGAGTGGGGTGAATGCTGCCTCACCCCCCCCCCACATGGGAGACATGACGCCACTCGTAGGCCTCACCCTCCTTGTGACGTCACGGGACGCCACAGGGCGAGGCCATCTGTGATTGGTTTAGGCATCTCTGCTCCTAGCTGAGTTTTGGCGCAAACAGCTGTGATTGGGAGCGGCATGAGGGAACAGTGCCGGCTTAGTGCTGATTGGTCAACATAGGTAGGGGGGGGAGAGATGGGCATTTTGAGTTCCCTTAGCCTGCCAAATCTTCAGTTTGAGCTGGGCAGCGAGTGGAGAAAGACGTAGCTGGGTGGGGGTGGCGCTGCCACCTCCCCCCCCCTTCCCGTTAATCGCTGTGTCATCCCTTGTTACTCATCGTGGATGGCACTTCTGCCATCCTGGGTTGTGTCAAGGCCCAATGTGCATGAAATTGGGGCCATGAGTACGGAAGGAACAGTAACAAGCTAAGAGACAGTTTACAGTGTTCACCATGAGGCAGCTGTCAGGCCTCATGGTGTATCAGATTGATCCCTCATCCCTCGGGTCTGAGTATCCTGTCTAGGGTTAATGGACAATGGACAATTGGTGGAATAAGGGCAGTGTAAGTGGGGTGTTAATACAGGCCCCTGATGGACTTTGAATTCCACCTGGCGGTGTCCATGTGGTGACGCCGCCGGCCATTGTCACCCGAGTGTACGATCGAGCATGCTGGTTTGATGGGAGTGTAGGTGATCTACCATCCATGTGTGTATGCCGGTGGGTGCCAGCCAGCCAGCCTGAGGCAAGCGCCATGTGCGCGCCGCCCACCTTGGCCAGGCCGCAAGAGGGGGGGGGGCCACCCTCCAGGCCTCCCCGGCCAAACCCCCACCCCACCCCGCGCACCAGCTCAGCCCGGGTGGGGTGCTGTGACGTCACGCGCTACCTGTGGCTACCCCCTTAGGGCCACGAGGTGGCCACATGCCTTGGCCACTTTCCCGGGACAGCCTAGGGCCACATCTTGTCGACGCATGAGGAGCAAGCAAGCTAAGTGTGTCAGCTAGTGGGGTAGTAACTTTGGTAATGAGGAAAAATAAGGGAAAGAGGGCAGTAGAAAGGAGTAGAAATGAGTACTATTACAGTGTGATGGGTACTGGTGAAATTCCCGGTAAGAGTTATCTCAGAGCCTCGCCAGGCTAGAAAAGCAGCTGAGTGGCAGCTGTCAGGGAAATCCAGGTGTTGGATAGGGGCGGTACCTGGAGATAGATATTATACACGGGACCACACTGTATGGTAGTATGTTAGTAGACTGACTAGAGTATGTAACCAGTCAGTGTAGAGATTTACCATATAAGTGATCCAGCCTGTCGATTCTATATAATCGTTCAGGCTGGATTAATGCCATAGAGTACCGTAAAATTATAATCATTAAAGGTAGGCAGGGATGTCAGTGGGGACCCCTGAAGTCTGTGTAAATAGTTGCACATTACTTGGTGATATAATTTTCATTGATTATGTGAATGCCATTTCTATGTGTTCATTTGCATGTTTATGTACTGTGTTGTGTGGTAAGTCAGTAGGTGTGATTGCTGACTGATTGCCTAATGATGTCATTAGCATGTGGGGTATGCTGATGGCATCATTATGTTGCAGGTTTGTGCAGTATTGTTTCAGTTTATACAATATTATTGCCCAGGAACTGTGTTGAGGGTTTAAGGGACCTCTAGGATTATTCAGGGGAATTCACAGTACTTATTGAGAGCAGGCAATTGATGGGTTAATTGCCTTGCTGAGGCAAGTGTGTGTGTGTTCACAGTATTCCTTTGCAATCAGGTGCAAGTAAAAAAGGGGGAGGGGCAGTAATATTAGTATACTTTTGTGTGTTGCACAACCGTGTGTCATTATTGTGTGGGCACAGTAATTAGCGAGTTGCAGTAGCCGCAACCATATGTGGGCAGTGCTGTTATGATGTTGCATGCCATTGTAGTGTGACCTATGTAACGCTGGGGTTACTTTGTTTCTTTAAGTTGTGTTGAGGACATAAGGATTCAGTGAGTTAATTAAGTAAGGGGTAATTAACTGGATAAGGGGTGTACACTTAGTATTGTAGAGTGAGTGAGGAGGGCTGTTAAGAGAGAAACAGTGTTGAGCTAGAATGAGATACGTCTCGGGAGCAATTAATTGTCCATGTGACAATTAATTGACCACTCTAGCTAATTATGTAATTAGCCTTCTCATCATGAATTCACGTAATGGAAGAGGATCTGTCAGAGTCTGTCAGTACTTGTGTTAACGTAATATGCTCGAGACTAATTACCTTTCAGGGGTATAGCAATTAGTGGCTCATGTTAATTAGTGGAGTAATTAACATTGGAGAGCTCCGGTGACTCGGTAAAGCGAGGTCATGGAGCTAGCATAAATCGTTGTATTAATCATATCCTGTCTGAGGACAGTGGATTATTGGCACATCTTGTTAATTAGGGGTAATTAACTCCTTTCCCGTGAATTCACAGTGTTTGATGAGACCTGCTTAGGCAGTGCGGAGTGAGACGTATTTATGGATGATTAATTATCGGTCCTGGTGACAGTTAATTAATGGCTCAAGTAATTAGTGGCTTAATTAGGGTAATTAACACTCACTAGTAATTTTTTGACACAGACTGTGGAGAAGCTACCAAGTTAGCGTAGGCTTAGTTAACGTAACTCAATGGGGATGTAATTAGTGGTCCGTTTGACCTTAATTGAGAATTACTCACTGAATACTTGCAAGGAGTCAAGTGTGGTGTAATATGTTGAGTTATTGTTAACAAGAGAGAGACAAGTGTTAAAGATTAACGTAGAGTATCATCATGTTGTTGTCTAGTGGGAGACAATTGTTTGTGATTACCGTAGTATTTTGTTGCTGACTGCTGCGATCAGTCAATTAACGTAATTAATCACTTAAGGCAATTTCTTTTGGTTGTCGTCTGGTGACGAGAGTAGAGTCATCTAGGGATTTGTGGAGCTGTGTCCCAGAATCCCGCCTTGCCTATCTTTGTTACTTACAACAGGGCAACTTCTTATTGGGAGTTGCAAAGAGTGTTCACACAGGGTTGTGATAGGGGGGAGTCACTGTTGGACTACCCGCCTAGTTACGTGGGTCTCTCCTGGGGGGGCGGGAGGACCCCTAAGTTTGTGATTATAGTAGCTGTCAGGGAAACCGAGACACTATTGATTGCCTGCTTGTGTCTTTGTCTTCAGTGGATATCCTTATTTGTTCAGTTAGTTCATGTTGTCAGCCCGAAGTGTCAGCAAGATGGAGCCTGCTGTCACTTCACGAGGGGCTGTTGAATAGCTGTGTTGCAAATGCCATTTGATGTACAATAACGTAACCATTCGCTGTGGTGTAACTTAGTCTGTAATATTTTTCTTTGATTTGCAATATTGCGTCATCAGTGGGCACACCTGTGTTCAGGTTAGTTCAGTATGCAGCCTCACAGCAAGGGTTGCTATTTAGCTGTTTGTTATTGTGCCACTGGATTGACATTAACGTAATGTAAACTCGGTAATGTAGTAGTTAGTCTCTTGTTATTAATAATTGTTATGCTATAGAAAACAGTCTTTGATGTCAACCCTTCAACCATATTATTCCACCATATTTCTACATATTATTAAATTTTGATGTGATCTTGATAAGGCGGCTGTTCTTGGGAATTCGAATTCCAATTCATAGCGCCACATCAAATATAAATATTTGATTGTGAGAACCCGTCGGTTACCCTTTATTAGTTTTAACGTCCTGTTTAACTAGGAGGAGCCAGCGGTCTATTGTGGACAGGTTTTCACCCTTGGTGGTGGAAGCCTGGCGTTTTGCTCCCGCTTTTCCTTTTTTCTACTGGACTCATGCTTAATTGCCGTGAGCAGACTTTAAACTTGTAGTCCACCTCTTAAGAGAGGTAGGCGTAGAGAAAAATCTCACACCGCAGGTGATTAGTTTTTAATGTCGGAGTCGAGAGGTGTTTGCCGTAGGAGGTGTCAGCAGCAAATGGAGTGTGTCAATGACCGTAAATAATTTTTGTAAACAGTGTGGATGGGCCTCGCCCCTCACTCCCCTACCTTGCTTCCAGCTCGGTACATACCCAACACCATCACATGACCACTCGCCCACATGTGCCCACATAGTCATGAGGTTCTCCACACATACCAGGAGCTGTGTGCCTTGAACTGTACTAGGAGCGGTGTGCCTCCTCCATGTCGTAAGGCCCAGTGTGTGGTCTTTGACGCCTTGCGCATGCATGGACTGTGTTCGCATTAAGGTGGTGTCAAATATCACACCCTTCCCCTCCCATACAGGAGACAGTCATCATCAATCACATGACAATTCCTCACTTCATATTTCCCCAATCCTCCATAAACGAGACAAAAAATAGTACACACATTATATATATATATATATATATATATATATATATATATATATATATATATATATATATATATATATATATATATATATATATATATATATATATATTGTGACAATAATCTCTTTCAAGAGAGATTGAGCCTGCTCTTCCCTACCTAAAGTCACGTTTATTCTACAAGTATAAGATGCTACATTCAAGATACATCCACCAGTAGCACAAAACGTTTTGACCAGGAGGCAAAACGTACCCTAAACCCCCAACTCCACACTCCCTCCATGCCGGCTCGTCATCAACCAGCCAACTACCCATCCCAGCCTCCCTGCTCCTGATTGGTGATTCGCCGACTGCTCACCTGCACACTGCTCCTCAGCGCCATCTACCTGAATCGATGTCTGAGCTTGAACCAGCCATCAACTTCAGAATATTCTTTGTGCTCTAAGAGTTGACATCTCTCTCTGGCATACTAAGCTCTCTGGCTCTGTATACTAAGGGAGGTCTCAGCCATAGCCAATATTCTCAGCACCTGATTATTTCTCACTGTATATTTATATTATTGTAGAGTAAACTTCATCCCTATTAATCATTTATGTTATATTGTTTTTTGACTTGTTTAATTGCACTGTTCATTACCACGGGACTTGTCTTATTTTTATTTGTGTTTAAAGTATATTAAAGTTTCATTGTTCATACTTTGTGTTTTACGTGTTCCTCCCTCTCACTTACCACAGACAACAGGCAAGCAGTCTATCTTTTTTTTTTGTAAATGTGACAGGCATTGACCACCTGCCATTGAAGGACTGCCGAACATCTACACTCCAACACTTTCCCGTCACATTTAATGGGGGCCTGTCCTAGGAGCTTCCCTCAGGTACTAGAACATCAATTTGTGGTAAGCGTACTTGGCTTTGCTACAGTTGCTTTTCAATATTTTCATTACTTTTCATATTTATATGGTACTGTGTGTATTGTGCATTCCGAGAGTAGCATATGGTGAGTGTGGGATAACTTTGGATTACGCCGTGACTGTAGGCCACAGTCATTCTCTTAATTGGTCACCCCTCCCTCAGTGTTATTACTCGTGTTTACCACCTTTTGTCCCTAGGATATTTCTCACATTATCGGCAGATCATCATTGTGGTACCCTGGTACTTTGGTTTGTCTTCGAGTCAAAGCACCCTATCTTCTGCAATCCGACCGAAGGAGGATACAGAGGGCCATAGTTCCTCTAGCACGGACTACGTTGCTGAGTTGGGACCTCATCAGCAGTTCTCAAATATCAAAGATGATGATATTTACTTAGGTAGGGAATTAGCTTTGTCTTTTCAGAGCACAAAGTTCGCTAATTGTATAAGTATCATATTTCATTTAGTGGGAAACCCTAGCTTATGTCCTATAGATACTTGGGAAGGTATGCCTACATTCTTGGACTACCTAATTCACTTTTGGAGCAATTAAATGTTTCATTTGTTTTAGAAACTCAGTTTCACTTATTTAGTAGGATTTTCTTGCCCTTATTCTCTTACATTGAGTACCGGGTACAAGATTTCCAGCGATTTTGATTGACTAATCATTTACCATCCTAAAATTAACGTTAATTGTTAAAGATTAAAATTCCACAGGATAGTTACCAGTTGCCACGTTATCCTGTTTCTGACATTTACCATATCACAACTATATTCGTTGTACATTTATTTGCTATCTTTCACCATGTTTCGTCTCCAAGCTTTTTGTTACGATCCAGCAGGTGAAATAGGGACCTTATGTCGTGCCAAGAGGACCGAATTACAAACTCTTGCACACGAGTATCAACTAGATGTTCCCCATGGAGCCAACAAAAATGACTTGCAACTATGAAACTCAAGCTCGAACGAGGGCAACAAAAAGAAGCCCTCCAACAACAGAAGGAAGTTCTACAAATGAGGGAAAGAGAAGCTGCAATAAGGAAAGAAGAGCAGGAAAGAGAGGCGGCCCTGAGGGAAAGAGAAGCTGCAATGAGGAAAGAAGAGCAAGAACGTGAGATGGCCCTATTCAGAGAGCGTGAGCGAGTACAGCTTGAAGCAAAACAACGCCACCTGGAGATACAACGCGAGCATGACAAACAACAACCGGATATGGCTATAGAATGTCGTCAACGAGAACTCACGTTGGAAACTACACACCACACACAGCGCCAACAAGCTACTGCTAGTCTTCCCGTAAGTTTCAAAGTCTCCCATGCAAGTAAGTTTATGCCACCATTCGTTGAGACAGAGATTGATGTCTTTTTTACCACCTTTGAGATCTTAGCTAATAAACTTAGCTGGCCTGCAGATCAATGGTCTACCCTTCTCAGAGTGCATCTCACAGGTAGAGCTGCAGTTACTCTCAGCACCTTAGCGTCTGAGAATGAATACCAGACCCTGAAGCAAGCAGTGTTGGACGCCTACCTTCTCTCCACCGAAAGCTACAGACGAAAATTCCGTGACTATCTAAAGACAAGTACCACCACCTTTCTAGAATTTGCTAATACCAAGAAAAGATATTTCATGAAATGGCTGGAAGCAGCACATGTCTCTACATTTGCAGAACTCGTCTGTGAGGGGATGGTTCACCAGCTTCACTTACAATAGTGCTCTTATGCCTGTGGGAGCCAGTACACTTGTTAAGTGCACTTGTTAAGTGGGCGGACTTAAGTTTGGTAACCAGCAACCGAAACATCTAGTGTTTGGGCTCATGTGAGAGCCCCAGTCATCAGCAGTCCATAAATGTTACCCTGGGCCGGGGTGGCATGTCTGTGGACAGTGCTAGAGCTGATAGCATCATCTCATTGTATGGCATGGAGCCAGGACAAGCTTTGCGCTGGAACGGCTAGGCCGCAGGCGTGGGTAGCTGTGGGCCTCCCGCGCTCTGCTGGCCACTTGAGTCGTTGTCATGGAACAGCCGCCATCTTAGTAAACATCTTGAGCCTGCCATGTTGGTCGGCCATCTTGGAGTTGCCCTAGGGGCTATGCTACACCGTCGCTGATTGGATGAGAGGGGTAGGCCGCTGTATGCCTTCCTCTCATTGGTTATTTCGAGAAGGACGCGGGGAGTAGCGGTGTGAGCTCATTCTGAACCAGCTGCCACCTTGTCAAGACGCTCTCTGTACTCAATTCGGCCAAATTGAAGTATAGGGCGTCGTGGTGGCTGGACTACTCAACTGCTGATGCTTCCTGCTTCACCAACGACAGCGGTCGTCACAGAATCCGGCCGAAGTCGTCGCTTGGAGGGGTTTAAGACATTGTGTACAGTGGGTAGAGGTACAGTGATCTGGATCGTGGGGAATGTGCAAACGAGCCAGCAACAGACTCGTAGATCCCATACCAGTGATGATTAGACTTGCTAGTGCTCTGTAGCAGTCGATGGGAACTGGGGAAATTCGTGTCAGTGTTAAGGCAAATTGCCCATGTTGGTGTGAGACGCTATCGTTGTGCGCGTCACCTGGGTATGAACGCTTCACTTCACCGGTGAGTCGATGGGTGCGAACTCAGCCGTGTTGAGTGGAGGGGTTCGAGTGTGCGCCAATTTTCCGTATAAGTACCACGTAAGGTACTACCGCCGTTACGCCACTGAGGACGAGCCAGCCACCGATAGCGGGGTGCCTGATGTATGGGAATGGTGTGTAAGCCGGCAGTGTGAATGAGTAAGTACCTATGTGTGTATTTCTGGTGATTAGTAGTCTCTAAAGCTTGAATTCGAGGTCAAGTGTTCCGTCACATTGTCACGCAGCACCTGTTCAGGTGGAGTGAATTGTGGGCGAGGAGATTATCACTCTTTGTTGTCATCTTGTCAGTCCAGAAGGGACTTAAGTCTGGTGTACACAGACGTACAGTGTGTGTGTGTGTGTGTGTGGGTACACACGGGAACAGAGTATACATAGATTAGCCAAGGACTGAGAGGATGTCCATGTAATAATTATATTATTTCATTGTGGTAATCATTTTTGATCGTCCGTGGGACGGAGTGATATCATTTCCATGTGTGGTCTTGCAGGTGTGGAATTCAACACTGAGCGCTCAGGTATGTGTAACGCCAGTGATTCCTGGCAATGATTATTGTGGAGTGTACCACAGTGTGGACTTAATTTCTTGTATTGTTCCCAGGGCCGTGACAAGTGTGATTTATATAAATATATATTGTGGTTGCAGTATTAATTAACGTAATTTTGGTGAGTTTTGGTGAGTGACGGCGTCTAGAGAGACCGCCCGCTCTGTCGAGTAACGTAACTCTCGAGTGTTTATCGACATGCGTGATCGATAAATCACTCACCCATGTGATTTAAGGAGTGTGAGATTCTCCTTAGTGTTCCCAATAACGTTTGATAGCTGTAGGCTACATGTGTCAGCAGTAATTATATTATATATATATATATATATATATATATATATATATATATATATATATATATAATATATATATATATATATATATATAATCGTAGTGTCACGGTGCCCAGTGTTATTGTGTTATTTACTGTGTGGTGATTGCAATATATTGACCTATGTTCTAGGGGTCATTTGCAGCAGTAAGTAAGTGTGTGCAGTATCCTAATATTGGAAATTAGAGTACTTGCCGTGTGTTATTGCAAAGGGGGTTGTTATTTGATGGTGATTGTTGCTAGTGTTGAGCATCACCGTAGGTGATTGCAGTTCAGTAAAGTCATTGTGGGGCAGTGTTCTAGAGGGTTCATGTCCTGTATGTTATTTTACTAGGTTCTGCAGTAATTGTCATTGCAACCGGATTGTAACGTAAATCACTGTGATTTGTTAGTGTGATTTGTCATTGTCGTGGGGAACTCGGCTGTAGACGAGTACTTGGTTACCAATATATTCTCCTGGTTATCTGGTAGGACATCGAAGTCCAGTATTCAGTGAGGTGATTGCGAGGCAATTAATATAACGTAACCAAGGAACGCCCATTGCTTTAAGAGAATTTGTTCTTTGACAATTTGAGTAACGTAGAATTACGTTTGGGTTAATTTACATTCCTGCTAAGCAGCTACGGTAGTCTCGAGGAGCCTAGCCATCAGCCAGATAAGAATTAGAGTATTGTCTGTCGTAATTAACGGTCAGTGGGCCGGGTAATTGACGTGTTTCAGGAAGTCAAAGTAATTAACCTCGATCCTTGTTTGATCGACTCACACGAAGGCTACATTGTTCCATTAACGTAACGTCGTTATCTGCCCGGAAGTACCGGCACTTGATTGACTCGTGGGAGGAGTAGCGTCATTTTAGAATAACGTAAACGTGGTGCTAATTACTGTTATTAGTCGCCTGAATTGGTCTGAGTATGGAAGGCTTAGACGGAATTCATACCTTAATGTAAATTGCTGAGCCAGTGTGAAAGGTTGCGTATTTTAATTGTTTAATTATTGATCTTGAGGATAGTAATTAATTACTCTAAAGGTAATCACGAGTGATTACCGTTCTCTTAGCACTTTGGACATTGTAAATCAGAGTTTACCATCGCAGAGTGATTAGTAACCGATTAACGTAAATTAACGTAACTAGTAAAGAGATTAATCAGCTGTCTGGAAGTACAGGGATTAATGGGAATTTTCTCACTGAATGCTCGACGGGTAGAGTGTTGTGTAATTTCCGCGTTACTAGTGACAGTTGTAAGAGTTGTTAATTTAACGTAAATGTTACCTTGTTATTAACGTAAATGTTATTGTGTTATTAACGTAAATCAATTGTTATTGATTGTTGATCGTCCGTGGGACGGAGTGTTAACGTAAGGATTAATTTGAGGAAGGGTGCTGGAGTTGCCAGTGAACCCATTAGTTATTGTTGTCATTGAAAGACTACTGATTTGATTGCATTGCAACCGCTGTTGCAGGTGTAGACTGCACTGAGGCGTAGAACAGTTAGGAGGTTACTGGAGACGTATTTCAGAACCTACTGTGTCATTTGTTGTAATTGTGATTATAGATCTGTTAGTTCTGTTTCTTGTTGATTCCTCTGTGGTCACGCTTATGTTCGAGTTAGTTCATTATGCAGTCCGAGGGGCTGGTGTCTAGCTGTCATTGATAGTGTCACAGGAAGGATTTCGAGTAACGTCATTGACATTTCTGTTTCGTTTTGTTGTAGTAGTTAGTACTTTATTGAATAAACTAAGTTGTTATGGTTAACACTGTCTTTTCGTTACACCCCCACACATTATTATTGTTATGCAATGTCTTCACACTCGACTAATAAAATTGAGACTAATTTTCTGAGCTTTGATCAAATATACGGCACCACACCAACAATAAATTATTGTTGTGAGAGCCCGTGACCTACTCGTTAGATTCGCTTCGGCGATTGGCGATAGGTCAGGCGGCCTAAGTGAGGGGGATTTCAATTTTCATTGGGTCTCGGCGTTTGCTCGCGCCTAGTCAATTGTTCATACATGGTCCCAAAGTGAGGAATGAGCTGTTACTACACTGGTGTGTTAGCTAAGCAAGTCCTTCCTCAGGCGACCTAGTTGAATATCACGACAGGAATAAAGGTTAAAGAATAAAGAAAATTCTTAGAAATTTTCCGAGCTAAAATTCCTTATACCAATTTCAATTTATTCCACAATTTACAAACTCAAAACTCTCACATCATGGCGCCCAACGTGGGGCCGTAGACTTTTGATTCATAATCAGAAAAGTAAGACTCATCAAGTTGAGAAACCTGTGAAGAAAGGTGTGCAGAACATTGCAGAACAATATTGCTGTGGGTGTGTTTGTTGTCGGTTAGCAGATTAGGTACACACACACCACACACACAGAATGGATGAGGATTATAGGGATAAGTACATATATCTGTATGTGACTAAGTATGGCGTGCTGCCAAAGGATAGAAACATTCGCACAGATGAGGAATGTCGGCGGTATGTTGAGGACCATAATGCCTATGTACGGCGTCTATGTCTAGAAAGAGCAAACAGAAGTGATCTAGGGGACAAGGGAGTTCCCCTAGCCGACCGTGGTATAGTCGGTATGTCAGGGGGTGTGGGATTGAGTCCACCCCAGGAGAAGGAAGGGGAGTCGCGACCCCAGCCTAGGCTAAGGACTGATTCCTTGGGCCACAGAAACGTTTCGTTGGAAGTAGTCAATCAGATACCAGAACAACCTCTCAGGAGGGGGACTGAACAACCCCAGGAGGAAATGACTTTACAGTACCTAGCAGCTCAAGCTGATGGTTTTAACTGCAAGGAGAAATAAGGCCAAGTTCGTGGCCTTCATGTGGAATGCCCACCACGAGAGATTGACTAGATTGGAAATTGCAAGAGTGCAATCCGAGGCAAGGACGGGGAGTCAAGCCCCTCCTGCCGCGCCAAGCTCAGAGGTACAGGCGCTGGAAGTAGGTACCTCCTCTATTGCCAAGAGAGGAGAAGATCGATCCTAGGGATGCATACCTAGATCGATGTGTGACAAAGGTTGAAAGGTTTACTCAAGCTCCAAGTAAGGGAGCCAAACCTAAAGAAAGTAAGTCTAAGGGACACCAACAGAAACCCAAGGTTAAGGGACCCAGGTGCTTCACATGCAACATGGCAGGTCACCGAGCAGCTAAGTGCCCGAGCAGCACTAGGCTTAAGACTAAGAAGGTGACCAAGGTGCAAGTTACAGGCATGAGTACCGTGGGAGGTGATGCCCTAAGACACACACTCGATTAACTAGAGGAAGAGTTAATGGGCAATGGACGAGTGTCTTTCGAGACCGGGGTGCTACAGTTAACATGGTCAGGAGCAGTTTGGTTGAGCCTGAGAGTAGAACAGGTCGAACCCTCCGTGTCCAGTACCCAGATGCACTGGTAAGGACATGGAAGAAGTGTCCGTGTTGGTAGACACCCCATATATCAAAGGTAAGATCAAAGCTGCGCTAAGTAGAAAGGCAGTGTATGGACTTTTGATAGGTAATACTCCTGGTATAGGGAACCAGGTGGGTCTGTCCTGTGGAAATGACCCAGAGGAAACAGGAACAGGTGAGAGGAAGGTTAAACCCGCTGGCGTTGACACCAAGCGTCAGCCGGCCGGTCGAGCAGAGATCACGCCGCCCAGACAGAAGAAGAA